>NW_017099740.1:19115-44567 GCF_001412225.1 Nicrophorus vespilloides
CAGAGACTTTAATCTTGGAAGTGAGTGCGATTCGGATAGTAATAAACCGAAACCCAACAGAAAAATTATGTAGTTTTTTGACGTGATCAATAATAACTATAATAACTATTGAGATTTAAAATGTACTTCTAAATCTATAGAACTGATACTATGGAATCTCCAAAAATTATTTTTTTTTGAGAAATAAAAATTAATTCCTTGCACTATTGATCCTAAGTCTCATTCTCGAGTACCACATCCGAATCGCACTCACTTCCAAGATTAAAGTCTCTGCAACAACATACATCTAATAGGTAATACACGTGTCTACTTTAAACAAAGTTATTAACTGTGACAATCATGTAATAAAATTAGTAATAAACCGAAACCCAACAGAAAAATTATGTAGTTTTTTAGATGTGATCATTAATAATTATAATAACTATTGAGATTTACAAAGTACTTCTAAATCTGAACTATAGAATTGATACTATGGAATCTCCAAAAATTATTTTTTTGAGAAATAAAAATTAATTCCTTGCACTATTGATCCTAAGTCTCCTTCTCGAGTACCACATCCGAATCGCACTCACTTCCAAGATTAAAGTCTCTGCAACAACTTGCATCTAATAGGTAATACACGTGTCTACTTTAAACAAAGTTATTAACTGTGACAATCATGTAATGAAATTAGTAATAAACCGAAACCCAACAAAAAAATTATTTATTTTTTTGACGTGATCAATAATAACTATAATAACAATTGAGATTTAAAAAGTACTTCTAAATCTAAACTATAAAACTGATACTATGGAATCTCCAAAAATTATTTTTTTTTTGAGAAATAAAAATTAATTCCTTGCACTATTGATCCTAAGCCTCCTTCTCGAATACCACATCCGAATCGCACTCACTTCCAAGATTAAAGTCTCTGCAACAACTTACATCTAATAGGTAATGCACGTGTCTACTTTAAACAAAGTTATTAACTGTGACAATCATGTAATAAAATTAGTAATAAACCGAAACCCAACAGAAAAATTATGTGGGTTTTTGACGTGATCAATAATAACTATAATAACAATTGAGATTTAAAAAGTACTTCTAAATCTGAACTATAGAACTGATACTATGGAATCTCCAAAAAAAATTTTTTTTTTTAAAGAAATAAATTAAAGTAAGTAAATTCTTCTTGGATCGCTTATAACGAACATTTACAGTTTATATATATAAGCAGCATGTGGGTAGATGAATGCTTAAAGTCTGTCGCGAGGCGGATTGGAAATTTTCTCATTTTCGTTTATAATCAATCACGTCCAGAGCGCGCGCAATCCCAGATGTTGATTAAACTTCGGTAATTACTTTTAAGTTTCGCGAATGAACAAAAAAAAAACGAAATACAAAAAAAAATATAAAATAAAACAAGGAGAGACGAAAGGCTCCCCCGTCACGAAAACGAGCGACTACTTTTAATTGCAAATCAAATACAAGTAGCAGCAACAACAACAAAAAGTAAAGCAATTAGAAACGCGTTTTAATCAAGTATCAATATTAAATTCGTTAATAAATAACTAAATTCATTCACGAACGTTACAAATGGATGGAATTATTAATAATATTTATAAATTTTTGTAATGAAATTCGTGAAGCTGCATTATTTATTTAGTTACTAGTTTTTTCTTTTTTAGTTTGTTTGCTTAAAATTTTAATGAGGGCAATGGAGAATTGCTCGGAGCTGTATTTCGTAAATACGATGTGTGCGCTTTGCAGGAAAAGAGAGTCCAGTTTTCTGGAGTGTAACTTTATGTGGAGGTCGGTTTTTTAGTTTAATTTCAGACCGAAGCTCGAGGGGTTCTCGAGTTTTCTCTTCTGCAAACTGCAAACGAGTATATTTGCAAGTATATGTGTGTGCATGCGTAATGTAAAGCGTGTGCATGTTTGCGATTGCAGCGCACAAAATCGGAGCGGCATTCAATTAAATCACACTGCGCCGTTTTCCCATCGCATTGCATCACGTAGTTATATGCATAGTTATTTTGTTATATAATGCGACATGTAATTACCTTTCATTCTGTATTAAGAGGGGCGTTTTGGGACATAAAACGGATTAACATTGCAAATTGCACAAAAGGCCTTAACACTATTTACACCGGAGCGCAGCGTTTATGGCGTTCACCAATTTGCTACAACTCCATCCCCATCGATCCAACCCATCCAAATCTCTCTCTCTCTACTTTAATTTAGTCATCATCGACAACATCGAATTGAAAACGTAAACTAATATATATCTTATCATAATCACAAAACAGTTTCATCTTCGTGAAATCGCTCATACAACAATCGCTGGCCGAACGAATCGATCCACCTCGTTATCATTAATCCTCGCATAACTTAATCATAATCTTGATTAATAACGAAAATTAAATAAAGCAATCAATTTGAAATATTTGCTTTTTCCATATACAAAAATTTTCCAATTCGCATAACTAAAACGTAATCTTGATTAACAACGCTTTAAATAACAAAATTCAATAAAGCGAATAACAGCCTGTCCGAATCTGTCGGAACTTCAATATTTGCTATTTTTGTTTTATTATTATTTCCATATCGAAAATATTTACAGAACAAAAAAAACTTAATTTTTCAATTGATTAATTTCAATTTGCGCGTAAAAATTGCGGCAATAAAACATGTGAGCGAGAAGGGTGGAAAAACTGTACAAACAAAAACGGCAGCGCAAAACTGCATGGATGGAATTGAATTCCCATTCTGAAGACTGCATCTGATTTATGGATTTAATTTAAAAATGATTTATATATTACGCGAATGATTTATGGGTTATAAATTAAAGCCGTAAAAGCTGCGAGAGAGTGAGAGGAGAGCAACCAACGCGCGTTTAAAGTTCAATCCAGATTATTACGCTCGCATCGATATATATTTATATTTTTTTTTTGTGTATTGTTTCGTTTAGCTTTTGTTTTGTTTCGATTTGCTTTTGTTTTCAGTTTTTAGTTCTGTTTTCAGTTTTTGTTTTTTGTTTTTCGTTTCAGCACTCGTATATTTCAACACCGTTCAGTTCGATTCGTTTCACGAATTACATCACTTTTTTCAGAACTTTAAAACATGCACAACACATCAACTTACTTATAAAATACTTATGTTTTACAAACACTAAGAAATATCTAATACTTAGTTAAGATCAATTGAAGTTCTTCAGATAGTTCACTATTTTCTCGTTTGATTTCAGTTTTGTTTCAGCACTCGCAGATCTATTTTTTTTTCAATACCATTCACATACAAATTACCTCAGTTGTTTCAGAACTTTAAAACAAACATGTACATTTGTCAAATATTTATGTTTTGGAAACACTAAGATAAATCGAAAAGTTCGTTAAATTGAATAAAAGAAATCTATTAAATTCAATTAAAAATCTGTTGATAAAAGATGTTTTCTTCTATTAAAATTACTTCTTTTTTTTTTCATTGATGAAGAACAAATCGCGAAAATTTCAGTTCCCCTTTGTTGCTGCTATCTTCAAAGGGAATCAAATTAAAAAACGCGAACCGAATGAAATGTGACTACAATAAGTGTGTATAAATTAATCAACAGCGAGAGAAACGTCGTTTCTTCTTGCACTTCGCAGAGGCGCGCAAATAATCACTATTTTAATTGAATGCCATTCTCGCAGAATGAACGAACTGAATTCTATTTTTTTCCCAAATTCAAAAGCGCTGTTAACAGAACTGAATTAGATTAGGGAACCGAAATTAGCTGCAATTCTTTCGGTTTTTTTCCAATCGACCTTTCGAAATAGAGGCGCCAAGTGCAATCCAATTTCGAACGAATTAAATTACAACCACTTATGTAATTAACTGCAGCAGCAACATATATAGAAAATGTTATTATTTTACTCCATCTCTTTGACTGGGAATGTCTGACGTGTACATTATATATATTTTTTTTGGAGATCAAATGGATTTTTTTTTCAAATCCGCGTTCACAGGACGAATTCAATTACGGTTTCGTGGGGGAGAATAGAAAAGAAGGAGGAATGAAATAAGAAACAGAAACAGACGAAAAAAAATGTATATATGTAAATGCCTGAAACAAATAAAGTCGGAGAAGCAGCAGCAGCAGAAATATGGAATATTAACATTGGTATATTGGTTGGCAATAGGCGCGCACCGTCAAGCAAAGAGAGAAAGAGAAAAAGAGACTCCAGGCTTATTTATTTACCTTGCTTTTACCCTCTTGCATATCTCCGTGCAAAGAGGGAACTCTTCTTTATTTATTTTTATCCTTTTCTGATTATATTACCGTCTATCCGGGAGAAGGCAGCTGGAAGAATTCGAAGCGAAAATGCTTTTCGGTCGTCTTGTGTTTCGCTGCTCCGTTTTTATTGTCTCGGAAATTTACTGTGGAAATAACGTGCGAGCAAGCACAGAGACAGAGTGAGATATATATATAGAGAGAGAAAAAGGAGCGAGAGAGAAAGAGAGATGAACCGTGGGGAAAGTGTTGGAAATAATACCATCGCATCCCATCCATCCATCAATTAAAATTCGTTTAAGCCGGAGCGCAAGAACACAAAGGCGAGACTTCCTTTTATGTTATTTCCTCCCTTCAAACAATTAGAGCCCTTTTTATGGGCGAGTGTGTATATATGTATGTAGTGGGTGAGTGTGTAAGGGTGAGATAGAGAGAACGAGCGAAAGAGCTCCGGTAATTGATGGTATCAGGGTATAAATAAAAAGGAGCGAATATTATATCTATTGTGAAGGCATCTTAATAACTCAAAAGTAAAGTTTTGCTTTCATTGTCCCTCCCTCCTCCACCTCTTCATCTCTTCGCATTGTATCCATCTCTGTCTGTCTTTATGTACGTGTACATACAGTCTATATGTATATATACGCACACACATTTTGTATGGAGATTGTGAAAAGAAAGACACATAATATTATTCCGCCAGTTTCTTGATGATTAATGTGACAGTGTGTCTGAGATATTTGCTAGATATATGAGACTCCTCTCTGCATGAAAATTTCCCACCCACACACACACACCTTACATATTAATGGCGATGTTCTACAGTCGAGACTAAATGTTACTCATATTCATAGACATAAAGTCTATTTTAAGGTAACGCCAATAATCGATTCACGGAAATACACCTTAACTCATACATCTTTCTCCGAATGTGATTCACAGAATTTAACTTCTCTTTTAATTTTAGATTTATCCAATATTATTTGTTTCAAACAGAATATAGTCACCAACTCAATTATTTTCTTCTATTCAAATTGCTTAACTTACGCAAAAACTTGTCAAATATGAGGTAAAGTCTAATTTAAGTATCTCCAATAATTGATTCATGAAAATACACCTTAATTAACTCATACATCTTTCCCTGCATGTGATTCACAGATTTTAACTTCTCCTCTTTTAATTTTAGATTTATCCAATATTATTTATTGCAAACAGAATATAGTCACCAACTCAATTATTTTCTTCTATTCAAATTGCTTAACTTACGCAAAAACTTGTCAAATATGAGGTAAAGTCTAATTTAAGTAACGCCAATAATTGATTCATGAAAATACACCTTAATTAACTCATACATCTTTCCCCGCATATGATTCACAGATTTTAACATTTCTTCATCTTAATTTTAGATTTCTTCTTCAAAAAAAAACATAGTTCTTTTTACTATTCAATAATAGACTTATTATTTAGTATAATCAAAAACTAGTCACCAACTCAATCATTTTCTTCTATTAAAATTGCTTAACTTTCGCCAAAACTTGTCAAATATGAACTAAAGTCTAATTTTACTAACGCCAATAATTGATTCATGAAAATACACCTTAATTAACTCATACATCTTTCCCCGAATGTGATTCACAGATTATAACCTTTCCTCATCTTAATTTTAGATGTCTTCTTCAAAAAAGAAGAACTTTTCTTCTACTCGCATTGCTTAACTTTCGTAAGAAATGAAATCTATTTTAAACAATTGATTCACGAAAATACTCAAACAGTTTTCCAAGCTCATTTTCATATTTCTCAACAAAAAAAAACTTATTTATTTTTACAATTTAATAATAGACTTATTCTCAAATATTTTAACATTCCTTAAGAACGATACTGAATTTCCTGATGCCAGTAATATTTTTAATGCAAATTAAATTAATTTCGCGATATTCTCTTTGCGCAATTAACCGAGGAGCTCCAATTAGGAGATTCGCACCCAAACGTTTAACAAACAAAAAAAAAACTTGATCCAAAATTAAAAAATACGACCAATTAGCTTCATCGTCGATAATTGCACGCCAATTAAGTCATTTCATTCTACAAACATTCCCAATTAATAAAAGACACGTACAACTCGTTAATGCCGTTTCAGTGCACTGAACTTTTCCCAATTGAAATTTAATTTATTATATTTTTCTTCATCTTCAAATACTCAATGAAGAGAAAAAAAGCAAATTCAATATGAATACTCAATAGAAATTAGAAATATGTTTTTATGAAATCTATAAGTCTATTATTATTATTTAACGAAGTTTTTCCTAATTGGTTCATGAAAAAAATATTTTAAATAAAAATAAGTAAAACTATTTGAAATATTGATTGATCTTTAATTGTCACCTATCCAAGATGCACGTTTCTTTATTTTATAAAGCTGTTGGACATCAAAGAGTGATAATACAAAAAAAAAGTGCCTTTTAAGTTAAATTGAATGCGCACGAATTGGATGAGAAGAAATTGCATATTGGAGAATCGAGGAGAAAAATTTAATTAATTGCCTTTCTCTCTGTCTCTTTCGTCGCTCTTTCGGCAATCACCATTCGATTTCTGCGAAGAAGCAATCCTCGAGCGCTAATAGCAATATCACGTTCCGAACCTTGTTACGCCCGTCATTTGATTACGTAATTTTTATCCTTCTCCTTCTCCATTCTAGACGAAACTGGAGGAAAACAAACGATATTTTCGTAATATCGATTAATTAGCGAATATCGCGTTCCCGACGAGGCAGAGCTTATTAACAAGAAACTCAAGTCTTGAACGTTGGAAATCCGAGTTGAACTGCCGGAGTCGAATTTGAATCCAATTAATAGTTTCCCTACTCCACATTCTTTCGCTTCAAACCAATAAAGATTAATTAAAAGTTTAAAGTTTTGTATTCTAATTACGAAACTAATGTTAATGCTACGTATGTCTTTACTGTATTTTTTCCTTTTGGTATTCAGAACTGGAAACCTTTCTTCTTGCGAGTTAGTTGCACGTCTTTTAATAGGGTCTTTGCCATCGGAGTAAACAAATCTTATTACCCAGAGAAGACGTAAAAATCGATTCCCCAGAGAGAGAGAGAGAGTTGGGCTTGGCCATCCCGGCAATGAAATATGAAATAGTTTATTTTCCCCTCGCCGCAGAAGAGAACAGAACATATACACACACACAAGGGTGAAAGAGAAAAAGAAAGACGAGAAAACGGGAGGAAACTGGTCCATTTTCGCGGAGGCACGGCGTGTATAAATATAAAACGGATGGGATTGTTAAAAACAAGTCTGTAAAAGTAGTCGTACATTCGAAGCATAACATTTTATAGCTCCGTTCCAAATGAGATCTCGCCGCCTCCTGTGCACACCTTTCTATACATATATATTCCTTCCCCCCAGCCAACTTTATAAACCAATTTCTGGTCTGACCAAAAGCAAAAAATTGTAAACCCTTGAGTCTTCACAGAATCGGAGCTGAAATTACGAAATATAATGAATGCATTTGTCAAGCGGCGTTTCCAATTAAGTTTATCGTTGATATTATATTTGTTTGCGATACTCGGAAACGCTTTTGAATTGTTAATAGGAATCGATTTAATTGCATCGAGGAAATCTCTAATCAATCCACGGCTCGAATCAATCAACGACAAATTAATGGCTCTTAAAAAAAAGTACACACGTTTTATCGCTCTCTAATGCTGACATAACTGGTTATTTCTATTTTTTATTAAAAGCTTTCCACTAAATTCCAATTTATTTACATAAATTAAATTGAAAGTGTGAAACGTTAGATTCCTTACAAAAGCATTAATCAAATTACTTTAAACAATTTTATTTTGATAAAAAATATACTAGACTTTTCATATTATTACTTAAATTGTGATCAAACCAGTTACAAATTACTTGAAAGAACTTCAAACAGTTTGTTTCTTAAACTGACTTCAGAACATGAACTTTCTCATAATAATATTAACAAAACTTTTTCAACGAACTAAAATATTGTTCATAATAAAACAACAACATTTATTGCAAAACAAACAGAAAAATTCATAAATAAATATATACAAAAATTAAACATAAAATTTACAAATAATCAATTTATAATTAAAACAAACATATTTGTATTACATTTATTTGAAACGTTGAAAAAAAATAACAGGAAACATATAAAATTTTTTGAATAAATCAATTCCATGTTAGCTCATGCTTGTTTTGCCTGTTGTCATTTTGTTTATGTAATTATTATTTGCTTTTGTTTCTTTGTTGTCGTTGCTATGATTTATTTATCTGTTTTAATTTTGCATATAGCCGACCGGATTCCGATTTTATTTTCCAATACAGATATTTGATCACAATTTTTGTTTTTAATTATTTTTCATATATATATTCAATTTTTTTTTTTTTTCAATTTATTTATTTACTCGTTCGTGCATTTCGAGCGCACACACAGAAAATGACTAATAGAAATATGCGGGATGGAACGGATGAAATTTGTAGTTTCTTTTTTGCAGGACACATTTTGTATATGGTATTTATTTAGTATGGAATTTCATTGAAAATAGTTTCAAATTGGAAAAAAAACAAAAAATTTGGAAAAAAAAAAAGTTTTCAAAGTATCGAAATTATTTATAATTTAATAATTATGAAATTTTCTCAATGGATTTTTGTGAACAAATTTTATTTTTCAATTTATTTATGGAATTCCCTGGAAAATTGAAAAATCATATTTAAACTTTAATACTTAGAAATATAGCTTTTTCATTGGATAATAAAATTTTTATCTTTTCAATGGAAAATTGTTTGAAATTTCTCGTAGTGAAAATATTAATTAATTAAATTATTACATTAAATTTATTTTAATAATTGTAAAAATTTACTGTATAATTAAGTAAGGAATTTCGATTCATTCAATTTGATATGGATCCATCAATTGATGCAACTTGAAATTGAGTGTTCAATTCATCTTATTAGAATCAATAAATTTATTCAAAATTATTCATTGAAAGAATATGAAGGCTCTTCGACTATGATATTTAACAAAATTAAATATCATAATGAAATTGTTTGGTCTTCACAGTCAACTGCTAGTAATTAGCTAATAATGTCATCGCGATTGCGTGAGTCAACCAATTCCGGAGGACCAATTGACCGAGCCCGGTGCCCTTTGCGTCCCAGAAAACACTACCATTCTTAATCACCGCAGCTGCTGCTTGACCCAAAATGATCAAAACGAAGAAGCGAACTAATAACACCCAGTGCTTTCCCATGCGATTTCCCCAACCGACACAATTCGGACGCGTTATTTATCGAAATTTTATGCGCCCTAAAGCCGCTCGTGAATTATTCAATCCGCGCTAATCGAAGTTCAGTTCAGTCCGGAGGAGTTTTACGATTCTTCTCCATTTTTTTTTTGTTCGATTTCTTTCTCTCTTTTCGTGTCACACTCCATTTAGATTAAACGATCATCGAAATCAGAGGTAAAATCACATTTGTTCTCTTCATTTTCCATCTGCTCATTCTGCGCTCGAGTGCAAAAAAATGAAGAAAATAGCACAAACACGTATGCATCGCTGAGGGCATTGTAACTAACGCACCAACAACAAAAGGCCATTGTGGGGCTCTTGCAGCGTGCGTTCGGAATATTAAACATTTATTCCAAGAGACAGGTGAAAGCGTGCCCATTTGCATCTGAGCACGCTTTTATTTCGTTTTATTTTATTTTGATGATAGATTCCTCCCCCAATTCGCGCAGACTTTGAACGAATTATTACACTATTATTTTTTTTTACCCTCTTCTACTTTACTTATTTTTTTCATTACAACCCTGCTTTCTCTCTTAAAGCAAGAAGCACAATAGAACACCTCGAGTGACTATAATGAGGCAGAAATGCTTTGACACTTTACTCTCGAACTCTTGAGAGAACACACTTCACCAACATCCTCTTTCGCTCCATTAAACCTCCCTCAACTTTCCACCTTTTTTTCCCTCGACCTCGCTCACTCTCTTTCCCTTACAGAAAGAGCGAAAAGAATAACGTCACACCCCACTTTTGCAGTGTTACTAATTAACGAAGAATCTGCAACAATTTACGCGTTTTATAAATAGGAACCGTTCGTAAATCACTGGAAATAGAAATGCATACAAATTCGAAACGATTTATTTTTACACGAATATTATTAGAACCGCATCCGTGAATGAAATTAAAGAGACCGTTTTTTTACCCGCATGCCAAATCGCCACATAAAATGTTTAAATTTATACATCGTTATTACGAAATCATTACAAATATTTCATTTATTTAAAAAAAAATCATTATTTCAAGTAACAAATTGAAAATGTTTTCGTATTAATTGAAAATGTTTTCGAGACGAAAGAAAGTGGATGGAAATTCGTTCCACATTTTCTTTCCTCTCTTTTCGTCCTGTTCTAATGGAGTTGTTATTGTGCCCCAACCCCGAAGGATCCTTTAAATATTTATGGGAAAACGGAAGTTTCAAAGTCGAATCCTTCTTCCTCACCCCAGCAGAAAAAAAAATAACGGAAGCAAATCTGTGTGATGTTTCGAACAAAGTAGAAGAAACGAAAAATAAAATGCTACAGAGGGTGACTATGCAAAATCATTGAAATTTTCTAATGCATCATCCCCATTTAAATAAATTTCTGCGTCGCGTTTGCAGTTTAAAGAACGCAAAATGGGGGATTATGAATGGTTGGGATTATTCGATTTAAATGAAAATCCGCGTAAGACGAGAAACAATGGGAAACGAAATTGGCGAGTGTTTGTTTTGTAAATGGCGTTCGGGTTTGGAAAATAAATAAAAGGGATGAAAGCAAACCCGTATTATTATTGTTAGTTTTACGGGTCCTATAGTTTTGGGAGACGTTGTTTTGTGTGCGCGCGTGTGTATTCTGAAGCGAAAACAAGGATTTAGATGTGGAATAATCAAATGTAAGATGATTTATCGTCTTGGATCTTCCTTCAATTATTATCGTCGGTCTTTAATTAGAAACTGCCTTATATGGAGAGAATCTCCTGCGAGGCGGAGCGTCGAGAAAAGGGAAAGAGCGAGGGCAAAGGGGAGATGCTGCAGCAGCAGCAGCATTCAGGATAATGATCATCTCTGGTGATGACGGGTTGCATTCCTTCAGAGATTCGAAAAGCAATCTGCCAGAACCAGCTGCCTCTTCACACAAACACATACAGCTCAGCACAACAACCACGTGGCTTCATCCATCCACTGTATACGTATGTAGTACGTACACTACGTATGTATACATAAAGCACGCAGCTCACATCTGGCCATTTTTATTTAATTTAGCACTCGGCGCTTCCATTTATAAATAAACACGTCCATGCATGCATGGACTGGGTGTCCCAGACTAAAACACACACACGAATTCCCCGCAGAAGGAAGAAAAAAAAAGAACGAAAAGAATGTATAAAGAGACTCGCAAAAGGCCTGAATAGATGCTGCAGCTCCCAGAAGAAGCGCATAAATTCTGCACCAAATTAAGACCAAAGTTCGCCCGAAATTATCTGAAAGGAGAAAAGTAGAAAAAGACTTAAAAAAAATAAGATTTTCAGCTTAGTAACAGCTGCGTCGACTGAAACTTGTATATTCGAAACACAAACGAGGGTGCACACGTAGTGTATTCATGAGCTGCAAACTTATTACGAAATAAACTAAAGGAATCAAGAAGAAAGTTTGTACAAATTTCGCGGATAAGTAGACGATGTAATACCGTGGTGGTGCTTGGTTATTACAAAGTCGAAGAGCTGACGGTGGTCATAAATTGCACAAGAGGGGAGAAGACGAAGAAGGTATGCTGGTTATGGAGAACAAGGACGACGTTGTACACGCACGTCGTATGTAATTTGCACCTGATTTCGTTTCATGGCATCGCGCGCGGTTTGCGCCCGCCGTCGTCGTCGTCGCGTATGCATAATGCATCGGAGCACCGTACTTTTGTGGGTCAGCGAGTCGGAAAGGGTTTTTGACTCACCGCTTCGGCATTTCACATACTGCGAAATCCCATCAGCAAAAAAAAACCGAATCCAATTTCCAACAGAATTACTCGCCATCCAATACACCAACAAAATATACAAAAAAAAATGAATACAACAACTCCGCGATCGATGTGTTCATTGCGTTCGCATACGTTCAATACATTAACTTCTCTTCAACAATTTAAAAAAAAAAAACTAACGTGTAATCAATAATTACATAAAACACTAGATTCATTTTATTGCGTGTTAATTAATGATATTCAATTATAAAATCATTTTCTATTGAATTGAGAAAAAAACAACAATTTTATATCCACATAAACTTGTGAAAGTATTAAGTATTAATTTCATTAATCAGCTAAGATTCTATATAATAATAATAACAAAAAAAAACTTGTGAATTCTGTTTTGAAAACTTTTAAATCATTTCTAATTAATATACAAACTTCATCGTAAATTAGTAATCTTTTATATAGAACAATATTTCAAAAATAATACTTAAATTTTTGATTACTTTTTCTATATTCAAACTAGATTATTTCAAGTATAGAAAATGCTTATAAACGTATAAATTATAATTCATTAATAAAAAATGGAAATTCAATTTCAATTTAATATACTTTAAATTACTTAATTAATAAAAAAACAACAATTTTTTATCCACGTAAACTTGTGAAAGTATTAAGTATTAATTTCATTAATCAGCTAAGATTCTATATAATAATAATAATAACAAAAAAAAACTTGTGAATTATGTTTTGAAAACTTTTAAATTAAAATCAGTCACCATTTTCCATAATTAATTTCGCTTAAATATGTCTTCTGTTCATTTCGATTAATTAACAATGCTGCTCAACTTCCAAGAAACTTGAAAAGGGAACAATTAAATTCGTACAATCAACGAATTCAAAACGGAAAGAAATAAATGTATTTATATAAAAGGCTTTCCATGATACGGCAATTGAATTAAGAAAGAGTAAACGTTTGTATTGAGATCGAAAATTAAACCAAAAAAAAAATCTGTAATTAAAATAAATAATTTATAGCGGAGCGAACAATGGAATAAAACAATGAGCTCGTATATATATATATATATCTTGTTTCCCTCTTTTTTTTTTGGTTTATGTGTTGCTGTTGCTGCTGCTGATGTTGTTGTATTATTAATGAACGGGTGATGGATCGGGGTTTTTCTTGTTTGTGATATGTTTCGGAAAATCGGAGCGGAGTGAAAAAAAAATGATGGAAACAACAGCAGCGGTGAAAAACAAAACAACAAAACAAAAAAGAAAGGGATGTGGAAATTGTTTTGATTGAAATTCCTTGGCAATTTCCGTTGCGCGCGCGTTTTCGAACGGGTATTACCATCGGGAACCGTGATTTATTTGCGGTCCGTAAATCGCATCGAGATAATTTATTGGTGCTGCTGCATTGAAGGGGATGGGAGAGGGGTTGTTATTGGGTAGCGTTCGTTTGCAACCCTTACTTTTTTCCTGCTTCAATTTGCTTCGTTTCGTCACATAATTTAGGTTTGAAATGACAACAACAACAGCAGCAAAATATAGGTAGGTGAATTTGGGTTAACAATAACCGTGCGAAGTAGGATGGAGGAGATGACGTGCGACCATTAATCAAGTCATCTCGATGTGGCAGCAATAAAATTCGGACCGAGATTCGGATCCCTTTTGCGACGTTCTTTAGGGGATGGGGGAGGAAAACGGAGATGGGTGGATGGATGGATGTTTCGAGAAAGTGGAAATTGGGGAGAAGATCTTCGGGTCCGAGATAGGAGAGACGGCCGGATTGCGGTACACGACTGGTACATGACAGGGTTGACAAATTAATAATACGCGCTATCTCTGCAGCCGCGGGAGTAATTACTCGGCCCTACCATCTCCCCCCGCATCCCTATCACTCTCTCTCTCCCTTCAGCTCGCACGCAGATAACTAACTAACTAACTAACTAACTAATTGGAATTGGGTCAACAGTAGCTTGATACCATTATTTCCTTCCTGCGAATCTCCAACATACGAAAAAAAAAGTAACATTTCTAACCGTTATCCGCAGAAGTCCTCNGTAATCTTTTATATAGAACAATATTTCAAAAATAATACTTAAATTTTTGATTACTTTTTCTATATTCAAACTAGATTATTTCAAGCATAGAAAATGCTTATAAACGTATAAATTGTGTTCATTAATAAAAATGGAAATTCAGATTCACTTGTGAATTAAAAACGTAATTTTCATCATAAACTATCCTATTTATATAATGTAATTAAACTATTACTTTTTTTTTCTTAAATTCAGTTCATAAAATAATAGAAAAAATAGAATTATTTCAAATTCATAGTATTAACATATTTAACAAATGTACAAAAGGTACGAATTTAATGAGAAAAGTATTGTGAAAAGATCTCAAAGAACGTGAAAATGACGATTTCATTTTTATAATATTATATAATACCAATTAATTTCTGTAACTGTATTGTGATTCAATTAACTAGAAAAAAATGTATGTATCATCAAAGTTATGCGGAACTTCATTTAAATACATCGGCAAGCGAATTACCGAAATGTATTGAAATGCATCGGCATTCGGATTGAAGATCGGAACGTTGTTTTAAGTGAAATGAAATTCGCAATTCGGAATTTCGGTGCGCAGCCCGGATAATTCGATATTACAATTCGCGACCATTGATTAGGCCGGTGGATGCGACTCACTCGCATTACGATTGAATTCGAGCTGCAATTGACAAAAACCTCTCTCTCTCTCTGCCCACTTCGAAATCACTGCAGCATTGGTATATGGATTGTAGTGAAAAAAAAAAATATTTGTATGAACGAACGAACAAAAGGGTTGAGGGCATCTGTTGAAATTTCCTGAATTACGGTTTAAATATATATTTATGTGAAGAGGTGGAGGAATGGAGGTAGACTCGAGGGGATTAAAATGGTGCTGCTGTAGTGGCATAATCATATAATTAGATTTGGCGAGGTGAACTTGTTAACCTGCTAAAGTTCTTCTAATGAATCGTAAAATATGTTGGGCGGAACTGCAGATTGGCGTCGTTGCTGCTGCTTCTGCCTGCGTGTGTATAGGTGTACAAGTTTTGGAGATCCCTGGGGGACCCGAAAAGATAAAATGCAAATGAGCGGGATACGCGCTGTCGAGGCATTAATATTACCTAAAGTTAACATAACTCCATATTAGAGAGGCCTGATTAACTCGGTAGCCGAAAACCTTTGGGTACTAAATGAGAGAGATGAATTCAGGTGTCTAGATTTAGGATTTAGGAATAGATTGAAGAAGTTTGGAGTCGTGTATTTCCGCATCTTCGATTAAATAAATTTGTAGCAATATGGATGGAAAGATAGGAGGTCAGGATGGCCGAGTGGTCTAAGGCGCTGCGTTCAGGTCGCAGTCCACTTCTGTGGGCGTGGGTTCGAATCCCACTTCTGACAAACGTTTTGACCTTTTGGAGATTCCATTGAGATTCCACCACCAAGTCAACAACCAAGATATCAAAAATAATGGACAATGTTCATACAAATAATTTTCAATAATGATATAGAAATATTCATCAATTGGATCATCCTTGCATATTGATACTATTTTCATAACAGCCTAGATCTTTTCTTAATTTTAACATATCTAAGACATTCGAAACTTAACACTTTTGAATTTGATAAAATAAAATAAATTTTAACCTAAGCTTTATTTTAAATCAAATCAAATTATTATTTTCATATCAAAAGTTTAACAAACTTGACGCAGTCTTTAAAATAAAGTTTCTGCACTTTTGATTACATAATAAAAAATATTGATGAAGCAAAATTTCTATTTTTTTTTACTAATTAAATATGATTCATAAATTGCAAAGTATGAATGTTTCTCCATTCTTTTTTATACTGAATATTAGTGAAGGCTTGAAGTGATTTTTTTAAAGTTTTTTTTTCCCTTCTGCTTCGTCCGTGGATAATCTTTTGAGTAGCCCATATTTCGGGCTTTGTAGTAAGCAAGACGAGTGTGTTTCATCTCCATCCCATGCTCCGGTTGTTCTGCAAAGCTTCAGCTTCAGCTGTAGCACAGAAAGATATATACTCAGATACACACTCTCACTTGGAAGGGCAACCACCCACATTCCTCATCCTCCTACCTTTCCCCGTTCACTTCCTCCCCCAGGATCACCTGTGTGTATATATATATATTTATATACACACCATGTGATCTAATAAACCGGGATCAACGGAAGATGTGTACGTATGCGCGCACAACGTTGTATCCAATTTACCACCCTATCAAATGCAACCCCCCACGCGGACGCCTACTTCTTCTCCATGCCTCCACTTACTCACATAAAAACAAGTATGTTAATATCAAGCCTTTAATAAAAAAAAATCTAGATGGACGCAGACGAGATTATCTCTCTTTTTGGAAAGCATTCAATTTATTTACACCTTAGTACACGAGAATGTGAAAAAATCACATTGCTTCTCCTGCTACAGATTTGCAACTAAAACTATGTTATCTTAATTTCCTATTAAAATCGTCTATGAATGGACCATTAAATACGTATTGGCTCTATCATAAATTACTAAGAAAATAATTGCAATAGTTAAAAATCTCTTAAATTTAACGTTTTATATTAATTCGATCTATATTAAAAATCTTCAATTTATTGAGAATTAATTAACAATGAAAAACGTATTGATGAAAATAAAAATTGAGAAACAAATTAAAATGAATAGATTAAATCGGAATGAATACATCTGGCGAATAAATCAAAGTAAACGTGTAGTGAATACATGAATGCACAATGTGCGAGAGAACTGAAGAAACCTTAATCCAATTGATCGAGTCAATTGCGAGTGTCGTAATTTATCTGCGACGCTCGCAAATGAAAACACTTAAATAACTTTGATACGTGAACGCGACGCGACTTGCTCAAAGTATAAATTAGGGATTAAGAACTCATTTCTATCGTGCAGAATAAATGCACAAGGTGTGTGACAGTAATCCGCTCTAATTTCATCATCTCCGTTGCATCATTACATACATATTTCAAAATTATAAAAGATAAAATGATTAATGAACATCTAAGTTTAATTTACTTACATCCATAATTTGTTAATTTGATAGCATCCATTTACTTGTATTTTCTATTATTGTAATTAGAAATGAAAGAAATCAACGACAAAATATATCAAGTTCATCTAAGAAAAATGCGATTCTTATTTGTATCTTGCAAACGGAAGTCGAGTCCAAAAAGGAGAAGACTTTTGTTTTTATCTGCTTTTGGAAATTTTTCCAAGAAGTTTTATCGATACACAACAGTTACCAGGAAGACCTTATTAAATATGGCCGCTGCGGCCATAGACACAGAGAGAGAGAGAGTGACCGTTCCGAGAATTTCGGGAAATTCCGCAAAACTTACCCAACTAACATCCGAGAACCGAGCATAAAACAAAACAGGACGACGCAAAGCGCGTTTCGCATACCTGAAACACAAAGAAACACGGCAATTATTAGATGGGTTTGATCTCATCGTTTAATTTCTTTTTTTCGCAGATCCTAGAATCTGTTTATAAGAATTTAACACATTGAAAATAAATAAATAAATTGAAATATCTAAAAAACAATGAGAATTTTCATACAAATATAACAAATGTAATTAAATAAAACTTAAGTTTTTTTGTATGGTTGTACAGTAAACATTTGATACAGTCACCTTTGATAAACGAAACTTTTGGTATAAGTAACCTTTGATAAATGATATCCTTCTGCTGAGAGAAAAAGTTTGAATAAAATTGTTATTATAAAATATTTTCTTTTGATAATAAAAACTCATGTTACCGTTCAACTTTAATTATTTAATTACATTTTTATAAAGGCAACTTTTTTTTTCTGGTAAATTTAGTTTTCAATAACGAATGTTTAATGTAACATCTAAGGTAACTTTAATGAATGAATGTTAATTGTTTCAAGTAGAATAGATTTTAATTAAATTCAGTTTGCAAAAGATCTAATTAACTCGTACTTTGCTCTTTTTGATCAAGTCTTTGAGATGTTCGTCTTTTGTTGATATACACACACGTATCCTGCAGACGCTGCTCTCAATTAAATTTGATATAATTACGAAACAACTAATTAGTAGAGACATGTTCGTATGAGGATGGGGTTTCAGTTAAAGCATACGAAAGCAGTGTTCTGTGTGTGTGGAAAGTGGAAGCAGGATGTGATCAGGCAGGCAATAATCAATCCATTTTTGGAGTAGGCGGATCGGGGAAAAAGATTAACCGTTGAAATTCCAATTTCCAGCTAAATCTTTCCATCGTTCCATCTTTCTCTTTTCGCAAGTCTTCAGATTGATCCATCGGTTGATTCTGCGTCCGTCTCGCTCTTTAGCCGAGACGGATAAAGTGGCTCATAATTTCGGGATCAATAAAACGGAGCGTCGCGACTCTCCCGCCTCCCCGTCATACCAGAAACACACACAGCCTCCTCTTCCTTCTATTCCCAAACTACTTTGATCTTACGCCATCTGCCAAGAATCCCCGGCAATTAGGGCCAAGCAAAGTAAAGACAATCGCGGCAATCTTTAATTGCTGATTGGCTCACCATCACCACCAAAAGTCGATCGAACGTTCCGATTTTATACAATAATAAATCGCTGCAAATGGCCTCGGGGGTGAATGGAAAAAGGGGTTTCATTAACCTCCCCCCACAGAAAGCAGAAAAAGGTCTCCTCTCTCCCTTTGAATGGTAGTTCGGAGCATATGTCGCCAACAGCATTATGACCTAATGAAACCCCGTCGAGAAGATAACGATCTGCGTTAAAAGTGCCGAAAAACATTTACTGCGGAGCAGCACATAAATCCCAATTAATTGCGAAACACTTCCTCGTCGTCCACCTCATCCAAAAACTATACTAACAAACCTCCACTCGCCCCACCAACGTTGGGGATTAATTAAACACCGGATTAAACCGAGCTGCATCCCAAGATTGATGTTCTCCAGCGGGAAGATTATGCTGCTGCTCGCTGCGAACACCGATAGTTTGCAACAGATTTATATTTAGAAAGTGATAGGTTCGTCGATAAGGTGCATTATAAATGATCGTCGTGGAATGGAACGCGAGAGACACGTCGTGGAACTTGTGAGTTTAGTTGCAGTTGTAGTTCAGGTGGGTGATCGAAATTTAATATAAATACACGTCTTTGCAGCGCAAAACCAACGGGACGACACATAACGTCGTAACCAACACCTCCTATCGCTATTTATGTTGTACATGCCGCAGTTTCCATGTAATTCGAAACAAAAGTGTAATTTAATCAATGCCTGCTGCTGCAGCTTCCATTCCTGCTAAACCAACAGAGATGCTGCTACATCCACTGTCGATTGCGAAACCCACTTTTGCACCCTTTCAAATAACTAAATAAATAAACTACACCATCCCGAAACTCTTCTCACTCTCTCCCTCACACACACACACACACAGAGCAGATGGTCTTACAATTTCAGCCCTCGACCATTTTAGAGAAAACTTATACATAATGCAGGGCCGCCTCGCTTCCGCCAAAACTCAATTAAAGTTTCAAACATTAATTTTTGACACTCGCTTTTACACTCGTGAAACACTGCGACAATAATTAATAGCTTTTTAAAATTCACTAAATCTCTTCTCTCCTCCTGCACACACAGGCCGTAATAATAAATTCATTCCGCATTAAATTCTTAAACGAAAGGTCACCGTTTTCCACCCACACTTTTATTCAACTTTCAAAAAAAAAAAAGAAATCCATTACAACCGTAAACATAAAACATAAATTAGAAATCCTTTCAATTTGTTTATACCTTTTCTTTTCAATTACTTAATCTTATTATATAAAAATTCATAAATGAAAATTTTCCACTCAATTATCAGTAGTATTATGAATAGATGACAAAAGTAAATGCAGAATGATTAAAGGAAAAAAAAAGGTAACAAATTCATCTAGTATGAAGTACAGTTGTATTATATTTTCCAACAACCGAAGGGAATACATGCAGAATAATATGTTTTTTTTTTGTTTCATTCATTCGGAATAAAAATAATAGAAGGGCGCAAAAATGCGAAGACAAAAGGGCAAATGTAATGGAAAGAAACGTAAACAGTGCAAACAATGGGCGAAATAAACGCTTTGATCGGTGAGAGACAGAATTCCACACAGTTAATTCATCTTGCAGTTTCGTCTTCTACTATTATTGTACAAAAAAACTTATTATACAGACGCGTAATTTGTTGCGGATCATTGGATGTATGTTTTTTTTTTTGTATAATGCGCATACGAATGCAATAACTGTTCAACATTTACTGCACTTCCATAAAAGTTTTAATGGATTTTTTTCCCTCTCCGCTCTCGTTACGCAACACGGTTCACCGAAAAACTCCAGTTATTAAACCAACTAGTGTCTATTAGGGGCGCCGGAATTGAATTTACTGCCAGGAAATTTTGATTGGCCGGCAAATGCTCACCAAAAACAAGAAACCTACGAAAATAAAAACAGGAACGAGAACTAGGTTAATTTCGATTTAAAAACTAAATTCATTCACATTTTTTTTATGATTACATATATAAATTAATTGCAAAATCATCCCGCAGGCCGACGACGCCAAATAATTGGGCTTGTTCTTGGATCGCCGACTTACGTGGAAGAAGCACATCGTAACGAAGAGGAAAAGCAATAGACTAAAGAGACATAAAAAACATATATAAATTACGTGAAAAGATTCAGAGAGTATCTGAAATTTCGATTAGATTTTTGTGCATATTAATTGCGTTTTAATTATTAACCCGGAATTTATTAATATATTTATGGGCAGAGTCGAACGAGGCAATAATAAAACTGGCGTGGGGAGGTTTTTGAGGTCGCGCCGCTGACGAATGCAAATTTTTGGCGCGCTCGCGCTCTTTGTTTTTACCCGCATTAAATAATTACCTCAAAAATTATTAATCATGAATTATTCAGCCGCCACTGCCGCTGACACTCACATTTTAATCGAGTTATGCTCCGAAATTGTATATCAACGAAAATAAAATTACCGACAACAACAACAAAAAAAATAAATAAATATATAATAATAATAATAATTTATAAATTACAAAACAAACTAATAACGTCGAACAAAGTAGATAAAACGAGCGCGTAATAATAATAATAATAATAATTCATTAATTACGTGAACGTGATTTATGGCTTTTCTGTAATACAATCAAAAGTAATTTGTAAATTTAATCTGCATCGAACGCATGCAAATTTATAACAATGTAATTTCATATATATATATATATATAAAGTCGTATTTCACGCGAGAGATTACAAGATTCTGAAATTGGCTTTGGATTTAATTACAAATTATATTATTTAAATTCTTAGATGAAATTTGTTTGAAATTGAATTGGAAAAAGTACAAATATTCAAATTTGAGAATATTCATTTTTATTTCTCTAAGAAAGTATTCAAATATATATAATAAGCACCAGTAAGCTAAATATATAAGAGTTATAATGATCCTATTATTCTATATTTTAACATTATTTATTTTTGCGGTGGATGCGCCGGGTCTGTACGCAATCTAACGCTTATTTTCGCAAAGGGCCAATTTTCTTCACTTCTTTTTGTTTAAACACAATTACACATTAGTCCTGCGAACAAACACGACGAATGTGCAAACATCGAATTAATTACATCCCCTATGCATCCAAACCAAGTCAACACACACACGGCCCACCAAAAAGCGTTTGGATTGGAAGGGGTAAAAATTACCATCATTTTCGCGTCGCCCCATTAAAATGTGATTAATTCGAATGGTCTTTAACGGACGAT
The DNA here is from genome assembly GCF_001412225.1 of Nicrophorus vespilloides. Lineage (NCBI taxonomy): Eukaryota > Metazoa > Arthropoda > Insecta > Coleoptera > Silphidae > Nicrophorus > Nicrophorus vespilloides. The sequence continues at coordinate 41,254 of NW_017099740.1, forward strand.
TTGCGTGCGTTACCAAATAATCTCCCTATTTTCCCCATATTTCCTCGTACGTTGTTTGACTTTCGCGATTTTTTTTTTCTGCGCGACTTTAAAGCGATCCCTCCTCCTTTCTTTAGCTAATGGTAAGTTAATGCCGGTGCGTTCGAATATCAACGATAATCCACGGATCCATTAAGCGCTGAATTTTTAACCGAAGGATAAGAAGAAGAAGAAAAAAATAGGGGAGATTCGCGCCCGCTGCGATAATAGGAGAAAGCGAAACATTAATTTGCGAGGATGAAATTTCCATTACTCGTTCTGTTGCGCTCGGGCAGGATTAAACGCATTAACTTGACACGACGATAATCCACGAATTCGTTACCGCCCGCGCGCCAGACGGATAAATCCTCAATTTCTTATTGCGCATTTCGAAAACCGAAAATAATTAATGGGATAATTCGTTGCATTATCTCAGATGCAACTTCTGCTCTATCCTATCTACATATGCTTCCCTTTAATAAGAACCAACCAAAGGCCATTCGAATGCATCGACTTAATCCCATTGATTATCGCGTTTAAAGCCATTTGCACTAAACGAACTTAAACTACAAGACCTCTCAGGGTTGTGTGCCATTTCTGGTTTTGCTTGTTTCTTTCGTTATTGTTTTTCATTTTTTTTTGCTTTTCACTCCGCATTATTCTCCTACGGTTCCGAGGGGGAATCCCCTCCTTCGCCGCTGCCGCCGCCGCCACCGCCTCCTCTTCCTCGCGCATTTATTATTCCGTCGGAGAGCGGATTGCTCACCCGGGTGCAGTTTGAAAAGCTCAAAGAAACAAACCCCCATCCAAAACCAGCGGCGCTCGAGTGGCCTCAAAGAGAATGGATCGGAAAGAGCAAAAAGGGCCGGGAGGGAAAGAAAGGGGCAACCGAGAAAGAAATATGGGAAAGGGATAGAAATGGAGAGAGACCGACCCTCCTGAATGAAGACTTCATTATGATTCTTTAATTTCAAAAGTGTATATACATAATCGACTCCCATCGTCAAAAAGCACACTCGAAAGCACTAAAAACCGGAGCAGAAAGAACCAACACACTTACCGCAACATTGTGCTGCCAGGCTCATTATAAATATTACCAACTGTTGATCGACAATACCCCAACCAACGCATTTTTATTTCATTTCAAAATATTTTGCAAATTTTCTTGAATGTCCATTACTCAAAATCTACTGATCGTACAATTATGTAAGGATAACCATTGAATTCCCTATCGTTCGTATTTTAATTTGTTAATTTGATATAATAGCAAATTTTCCTTCTTTTCTTGAAAATAATTTAAAATTGAAGACATCTCTCAACCGGTTGTTGCGATTGTTAATTCATCAATTCTATTATTATTATTATGAAGAAATATTGATTAATTTCTAGAAAACTAAAGTTTGTTTCAGTAATTTCACCGAGGATCAAATAAAAATATAACTTTAGTTATATAACAACAAAGCGACATCTATTTTCTAAAATATTGCATCAAAATGTTGACATATTAAACGTCAATAAGCTTTTACTTAATTCAACCACGAGCATATGCTACATTTTTGTTTTGATCTCATAATCCATTCATAACTTTCGGCACCCTTACGTTATTTCGTTTCTCTTCTTTGCAGAGGGCTTAACAAGATTAGGGGCACGTGCATCCCCCGATTGCGCCGCGACCAGCAGATTAAAGATTAAAATTGATACAATAATTTATTGGGGTGGCTCTGGCGGTGGGTTTTGTTTTCTGCGAGGGGGCGTAGCGCCACCGCCACAGCCGCCGTAACTACAAATCAGCAACCCCGTGGGAGGGTGGCGGACGCGATGCCAATGGCAGTTACCTGTAATGAATTGCGGATTGTTCCGGATCCCGGCTTAGTCCCGGCGACGCAAACACATAAATACGGTCGAGTTCGCAAACGTGTAATTCCATTTGCTGCTCCATACCAATTTCGCACATTTTAATTAACTTTATTAACAAATGTTTGTTTCGCACCGGCAACGTCCACACACACACACACACTGAAATCTGAGCTTGTCAATTTTTTATTTGTTCCAGCTTGAAATTCAATTTCCATGGTAACAACATCAACAGTTTGACACAGTAACAAGTAAAAAGTGGACACGCAATCTGTACGAAATCCATCGACGCGTTCGAAACATTCAATTTAAATTTTGTATCAAAAATAAAAAAGAAGGAAAATGTATGGAAAACACAATAGTTTGTTGAAGCAAAAATAAAATTTCAATTAATTTCTTTAAAAATAAAAACGTGCATTATTTTATGAAAAATCAAATTGTAAACAACTAAATTAGTAAATGTATACTATATAACAGGGGTGGCTAAACTGTGGCCCGCGAGCCGCATGCTCTTCTTATATAATTATACCAAAAAGTTTAGGTTTGGCTCTTGCTGCAAAAAGTCTGGCCACCCCTGTTATATAACACAATTTTACTTAAAATCAATATTGGTAAATTTAATGAAATCTATGTAGTAAGTCATGAAAAACAAATAAGTAACCTTAATACGTTTATATTAAGAAGTAAAATGATTTTAATTGAAAATTTATACAAATAATTGTAATCTTATTAAGATGTTAATAACAAAAATTTCATTTACATACATAAATAATGAAAATAATAATATTTTTTTTTTATTATTTTTAAAGCAATCTATCATCTGACATTGATATCTAGCCTTATGAATGTGTGAATAATTAATGAAGTGAAGATCCAGCAACCCCACTTCACATATACGATAATTTTTGCACGCATTAATAATAAAATATGAATTTTTTGTTCCCATTATATAACTGAAAAATCTACTTACTTATATTCAGAGTAAAACTTTAGCAAAAAAAAATCACTCATAAAGTGGATGTATTTTATTACATGTAGCTCCGGTCCAATGTTATCTATACGACCCCTAGACATGTTCCTTTTTTTTTCAATGAACATGTTTATTAATTTATTTTCGTTAATCAAGAAAATGATATTCTCGCTCGCTCGCACAAGAAAAGCGAAGCAAACAATAAATTTCCGATTGTATTGGAGCGAGAGGCGCGACTTTATTAATTTATGTCGACTTTTGTGCCGAGCAGTTTAATTAAGCACCGTCGGCATGGGGGGCGGTTGTATGATGGCGGAGCGAGAGAGCGTCGGCGGCGGCAAAATTGCATTTTTATTGCGCGTCGCGGCGCCGATTACCGACTGCATCTCGCAATAACACACCAAATGCACTCTACCGGTTACACAGCCCCATTTACCACCCCAAAAAAAAACACACACACATAAAAGTACAT
>NW_017099740.1:44586-51209 GCF_001412225.1 Nicrophorus vespilloides
AAACGCAATTTTTCGCTTTGCTAATTTGAAAACGTATTAGACCATATTGTCGATGTAAAGCTGCATCCGCACTGTTTTCAGTCAGGTGCACCAAACTTCGTCAGTCCAATGACAGCTGCAATTGGATAGTCAGGTGACATAGATAAAAAAAAAATAGTCGGTATTCATGACAGATGTCACATGTCAAACTCCAAAAATAGGAATTATAAAATAACAAGAATTAATTATGAAAATCCAATACGAATAGAAATTGATTAATTAACACATTGACGACGGCATGACCCACCGGTGGGTCATTAATTATAATAGTTTTGTTGCTATGTACGCCACTGATAAATTATGAATAATAGTAACTACTTTGATCCCTTTTCCCTGATTTTGACGGGTGATAACTCAAATATCTTAAGTCAATTACAAACTTTAAACGCCAATACATTTCTTATACATATTTTAATAATTCTTGAAGCAATTTAGAACAATACGTGATATTGTGACATAATTTAGGCATACTTTGCAAATTAACTTGTGAAACATATTTGGAATTTTCATTTAATGCTACTTGCCGCTTCTCAGCTCCTAAGTGATCGAAGCGCAAAGGCATTGAAAATATAATATGATTATCAGAAGCAGATATTATTTCTGTTTCTAAAAAACATTGCTAATTTATTCAAATACAATACAAGCTTAGAGCACAANNNCTATAGCACTTTTTCCGCGTTTCAATAAAATTCGAACCCTGTTGAGTATATTTATTGAATATAACAAAAATAAAATAGGATCATTAAATAATAGAAATGTTTATTTATTTTTATGAACATCTTCAAAACATTTGAAAGACAGTGTCGGTTGATCATAACACTGTGCGCAATATGTAACAACTTTATGAAAATTTCAATATTTTTCCCACAATTGTTATAAATTGCTTCAATATCATTAAAAAATGTATAAGAAAAATTTAAACGTTTAAAGGTTATAATTAAGATATTTGAAATTTCTCTCAGTCCATAGGCGTCCACGAAATTTTTTTTGGGGACAGGCAACCCGAAAAGCGCAGTCCTTGACGTGTTAAAAACAACTATATTACTGGGATTAATAAGCAAAGAAAAAAATATGTAATTATTAAATTTTTACAAAAAAAATAATAATATTTACAATTTTTTTTTTCTACTAACTTTTCTACTTGTACTTTATTCTAGATACAAGTGATGTTTACAATTTATCGTTTAGTTAGTGTGTTTGTTTTGTGTGCCTTAAGGATGATGGTGTAAACTTGCGTCATTGGCTTGGAATAACGTCGGCCTCCGTCCATTGCAAACAATTGTTTCGCTGCGAATCAATATTGCCTGGCTAAACGACGGCGAATTAATTGTTGGTAGTGTAGTCCGCACTGTCGGATCGCAGTGAATTTGCACATGGAAGCACACAACACACACACACACATATACATATGCACAGTCGCATATACATACAAAGTTTTATTTGCAAGACGCTAACAACATCATGCACACACATTCACATCGGCCACGTCATAATCAATTCCGGACAACTGATGTTTGACGCTGACAAAGCCGGCGACGATCAAACATCGACCGTTCGCAACAATAACGTTAACGTTACTTATTTGATCTACGAAACAATCAAAAACCACATTAAAATAAGTGTTAATAACGTGGAACAAAAACTAAGGAAATGTAGGAAATATAAATCAGTAAAAACATAAGAAATCCCAAACACCTATAATAAGATTTGTTTACTAAATGTTCATCAGGTGTAAATCATCAATAATATTGAACAGTAACTAAAAAAAACAAAGTGTAGATGAAATTTATGGTTGTTGAGAGGTACCGAAGCTGTAATTGTTGCAAAACAATTGTTGATGGAGCGAAGTAAAGTTTTGTTTATTAGATTTGGAAGGCTGATGAATCTGTCGTAGTTAGTAGCAGCAGCGGCGGCAGCGTTGCAAGAGTACGAAGTGTAGTTTGAAGGGAGGATAGAGGGTAGAAAGGGCATCATAATGCGCTTTTGGAAATTCGCGAACGTCGGCGCAAACTATTAACTAGCGTTCGATGGATCTGGAGCGGAGCTCGAGTTTTGTAATGTTAACGTAGTCATAGAAGCAATATCAAAATGAACTTTGCCAAACCGACCGAACTACTACTACTATATATGAACTGGTGACATCGCGCTGGCTCTCTCGCGCAACCCAAGGATTTATCGAATAGTTCGCACACATAACCATCCACCCATCCTCCACCACTATAGAGAGCAAGAGCAAGGGAGAGAGAGAGATCCTCCCTTCTTCGCTCCAAAGTCCTGGAGCACACGAGCTGCGAACTGCAGCAGCAAAGAGAGAACTTCCTCATCCTCCTCCACCTCTCATCCTATGCTCCTCGCGGCCGTGCATCTCGAGTTCTGGTACATTGAACACACTACCCGTTGATGCATTGCCTTTCAGGGCCCGTCAAATTCATGGACGGATGCAAACGACACTAAAAGAAAGCTTATTTTCGATCCCGTGGATGCTCGGTGCGCGAACACACTAATAATCATGGCTATAGGTATACCATATATACTACTTCGTCCCCTATCTAGTCCTCCCACCACCCAGGAACGAGATGAGAAACTGCACGTCTGATTTATGCCCTCTGATTCCGAATGGGAGCTAAACGTTAAATCTTTAATAATACAGCGCAGCGATATTTTACGGACCGATTCTTCTCTTCCTCGCCGAGAAAGATATACACACACACCCGCATAGAGATAAAGAGAAAGAAAAGGGAAAGAAAAAGTAACTGGAAGAAACGGAAGCATAAGGCATGATTTATTATTTATACACTTAAAGACGGCTTCCGCACTCTCGAATAGAGAGCTCTGATTCGCATTTAAAATAATGTATTGTATATGTTGGGCAATCACTGAATCCCTTCTACCAAATTCTAATTTAAAAATTTTCATCGCCATACAATTAGTTATTGTTAACTTTAAATTGAGATAATTACAATTTGATTTAACTGCTTGTTATATTTCATAATAACTCAAAAAAACTGTACATGTTTTGATTAATTTAAAAACTCACCCAATTTACCCTATCAAATTTGAATATTAGCCTTTCCAGAGAAATTATTACCAGATTTTTTAAATTTATCCTTTTTTCTAGTCAAAGCTGTCAAAATTGTAGAGTACAATGATGAGTGCGAATGATGAGTCTTTACGTTTTATTTAATTATTATAGTTTTAGTAATTAAACTATCGAATATTCAATTGTATGTAAATTCTTTTTTCCAACACTTATAAGTTTGAGATACTTGAAATACATTACTAATGTAATAAGGAAATTTAAAAAAATATGTGAAAATGCATTATATAGAAGTAAAAAAGTCATCTCAATAAAGAGAATCTTTGAAATGAGTAATTGTAAGTGTAGAAGTGCCTTCGATAAGATGATAACTAAATTAGAGAGAAAAAAAACTGTATATCTTTCATTATATGTGAACTATCAACTCAATGTGAATTGATAATTAATTGATGTTTAAAAAATGTTACATGTAAATTTGGATAATAAATAAATATCTGGGTTAATTTGAAGTTCAAATATGTGTGCGAGTAGGCGGTAGAAGATTGTAAAAACGGAGAGGAGATATGATTACGCTATATTTATAGACTGGTTTATGAAAGCATATCTTGAAGGTCCGATGTTTGTGCGCTTGGGTTTCAAATTGATCCACATCAATCTGTCAACACGCGATTGGAAATAAATATGTGAAGTGCGCCGGTCAATATATGTTCAATATTATTGTGCGTGTGCATATTAGAGGGAGGGAGGGATGGACGAAGGGTGGAGGGAGGGAATGAAATGGAGTGGGTTTTATGCATCGAACATGTCCTAATTTGAATCTGTCAAATACAATTTGTTAGGCATGCGGCGTGAATTATTGAGCCCCCCCGAACGGGGCAGAGACGGAGAGAGACGGATGCAGAGAGATTATATGTAAAGAGAGAGAGATAGAGTGGAGGACGACCAGTTCATATACTACTACCACTGCTGCTGCTGCCACTACCAATATACCATCCATGCATAACAGTACTACTAGCCATGCTCTCATCATCACGAGTGCATGCATTGCCTCGTTGATGAACATAAGGGAGGTGGAGGAGGCAGCAATGCGAAATATTTGCCTTTATTGACAAGCTCGGATATATTTATTATCAGTCCGTGCTCTGAAATTTACATTAGCGAATATTTTGCATCGCTCCAAGCACTCCCGAAACGGCTCGCATAGTCTCCTACAACGCACACTATACTACTACACTATGGAGAAGGGACCGCGAATTTCCCGATTAAGGGCACCGACCGATCTCCCCATCCCTGCTTTTACATTATTAAACGATGGGACAAAACCCTCCGACGTCCCAATTTCAACCTCCGACCCTTCGGATCACCTATTGCAGCAACGAACAAAACTCTCCCGACAACTTTCCTACAACGAAAATTAACCTTGTTCACCGCTAATTCACTGCTCGGAATCTTTGCACCAAACAACAATGCGTATACACTCCCTCCCCCCCCCACTTACACAATAACTAGTAAAATTAAATGTAAACCTACTCACAAAATTGATAATCCAAATCAGAAGTTTGTATACTTTCTTATACAAATAACTGCGAAACGAAATACCTCTTCTTTAACTTAAAAATAATTATGCATGAATACTCAATTAATTTAAGAAACTTAAACACTTACAAAGTGAGCCATGAAAAACAATTTCTTCTTCTTCTTCTTCATATGTTTTACTTCTTCCATTCTACACATCTTCTTTAGCTTGAAAAAAATATAGGTTAAGTTACTATTTCTCTAGGATTAAGGATTTACTATGTATTACTACTAAAGCTATTATATTATGTATGAGAAATATATAATCAATTTCAAATTATGTTGGCAACAGAATGATTTGTTACACTATAAAAAAAAAACACATACAAACAACAAAAATATGTACCTTATCCATCCAATCGCCATCAACGCATTTCCCACTTAACGTTCGTTGTTATCGGACGACGAAAGATACGAATCTCTACGGAACGTATTTAATGAGAATTACATAATTGAGCGTGTTTTGCTCCAAAGTCCGCGCGCCGTTTATTTACTCGAATTCGTTGTTAACCAGATAAATGTTTCACATTTGACAGCGCAACAACAAAACAAAATCGATACTGAAATTGTGTTTCTTAAATCCTGGTTACTAGATTTATTCAATTTTTTAATAAATTTGTTTACTTTTAACGCTTTTCCAGCCCACTGATTCCAATTGGAATTACACAATTTAGTCTTAAAACTGTTGGATGCAACTAATGTAAATTCGAAGCTAGATGTAATTTGTAACTGTATTGAATAATGAAAAAAAAACAGGTAAGATGTTTTTTTTATAATTGAAATTAATTTCTTCAACTTTGACAAGTGAATTACAAAGAAAGTCACAGAGATACAATCATCATTATAATTATTAGATTCCTCATATATTTGTCTTTAATTTGCATATTTAATATTAACTATGCCATCGATGGTTATTAAGATATAGATAAAAATGTAAAGAGACTGCTTGAAATTCTTTTCTTCAACTTTGACAAGTAAATTACAAAGAAAGTCAAAGAGATACAATCATCACCTTATAATTATTAGATTCCTTATATATTTGTCTTTAATTTGCATATTTAATATTAACTATGCCATCGATGGTTATTAAGATATAGATAAAAATGTAAAGAGACTGCTTGAAATTCTTTTCTTCAACTTTGACAAGTAAATTACAAAGAAAGTCAAAGAGATACAATCATCACCTTATAATTATTAGATTCCTTATATGTAAAAGATACAAAGATTTCAGTTTATAAATACTAGTTCTTGTATATTTGACTTTAATTTGATATTTAATACGCGTCATTACGATTAGCAAATTCCTCATATATTTGTCTTTAATTTGCATATTTAATATTAACTATAGCATCGATGGTTATTAAGATATAGATAAAAATGTAAAGAGACTGCTTGAAATTCTTTTCTTCAACTTTGACAAGTGAATTACAAAGAAAGTCAAAGAGATACAATCATCACCTTACAATTATTAGATTCCTTATATATTTGTCTTTAATTGGCATATTTAATATTAACTATAGCATCGATAATATTAACTATAGCAAGATGTTTTTTTTTATGATTAAGTAAGTGCTTTTATAAAGATTTAAAGGGTTAAAATCGAAAATCGCAGTAAATTGATCAACGAATTTTCAGATAAACTCAAATCTTGCTTACGTTAAATCGAATCTCCTGAAACCGAAAAACACGTGGGAGACACGTCGCAGCATCTTCTCGAACCCCCATTCTTTCGGTCGGATTAGAAATGATTAATGGTCGCAGCAAGATCAGTCGTATAAATTTAAATAAATTCAAATTCATTTGTTTCACAGTCGACGTCGGAATTAAGTTAATGGGAATTAATCATTTAAGTGGCGATCTCGGGTAGCACGGAAAGAGAGAAAAAGAAGACGAAAAGAATGGAAAAGCTTCCGTTATATACATATAAATTGTCCCAGTTCGTCCCATAAATTATTCATTCTTTCAGAGCCTA
>NW_017099741.1:0-6262 GCF_001412225.1 Nicrophorus vespilloides
CGAGTAAATCAATCAAATGTGAAAACACTGCTTTTTCGAACGTTCTAATTTCAATTTTTAACTTTGAACGCGTATTACAGCAATATGACCTTACCTTACGCCACCCCTTAACAATTACCATTCTCCGTATTGTATATTTACACAAATAAAAGTCTTTTAAATCAATCCGCAACTTGATGTAAAACGTTTTCTAACAAATCAATAACTGCGACTTTTCACATCTAAATTAGCCTAAGTTTCAGTTTAAATACATTCTTGTATGTTAAATAGTTTGCAAATTTATTAGGTTCAAGGGTAGCCGAACAGGATGAAGCTACATGAGCTGGTCATTTACGTAACTATAGCAACCCCTGCGTAATCAAATCGCGTTGCTATGGTAACCAAAGAAGCGTAAGTGATTTTTTCTCATTAGTAATTGGCGCGGAGAGAGAACACTTAACGCCGAGGTTGACAAATTAGTCGGGATTCCTTTTGATGTCTAGGGTCTAGTGAACTCGAAGACAATTGGTGTTTAAAACATTTTGTACCATATAAACGTATCGTATTTTTTTTTATCTTCCTTTTAAAACCAACATATTATAACATAATTGTAGATGTGTAAACACATTAATTACATTTCGTTTCAGTTGGAAACGCACGAATTTTAACAAAATTGTATTTGATGAACAACAACAAAAAAAACAAGAATTGTGTATTACAGACACGCACTTCAACAAGAATATTATATAAACGTACAAACTAGATGAAACAGAAGACCATCAATTTGCGCAAATGAAAATAATTGATGTCTGCAAAAAAAAAAAAAAAAACGCAGAATTAATTAAAATTTTTAATGGTTGAAATGGAATGAATGAATGAAAGGAAGAGTAATAATTAATAATTTTGCGGCCGGATTCATTTGTAATTTGCATATTGCAAAATTTCATTAATTCCGATACACCTATTAATTAATATTTAATTTGATTAAAGTAAACCAAATTCCGATGCAAACCACAATTTAAAAAAAAAACGTAATAATAACGCAAAACGTTCAATATCTGCACATAAATAACGTTTAACAAGGCAACAATTTATCGTTCGGGAGGAAGTATATTTTTCAGAATCAATAATTCAATGAATTCAGAGTGAATTTATAGCGGGTTTTTCGCTGATAATGGATTACGTTTTCCCGCCGAAAGTCAATATTTATGAATTACATGAGAGAGGGTGAATGCCCACACCCCAAGAGAGACCCCATTGCATACCACTCGTAAATTACGTAACATCCATTAGTAACCTTTTCTGGGGGAGTGTATTATTATTATTATATGACTGCGATCTTTACCCCCTCTTTGCGTACTGGTTAAATAATCAAAATTCGATGAATTACTCATCAATATTTGTATGATCAATAATTTATGTCTAAAATTGTTTAAAAATCTTACTAATGTTAATTCAAAAATCTTATAAGGTAAAATTGTTGTTTTCGACAAATCTTATCCACGTTTTTCGTTGATCCATCAAAATTGTTTTTTTTTATAAAATTATTTGTTAATTTATAAATGATTATGTTTTTTCCTATTAAATTTGAAATATAAATTGATAAATCACGATGTTAAATAGAATTATGCTGTAAAGCAAATTGCTATTAGAAGCAATATCCAATTGGAAACCGCAATGTTTTGCGTTAAAGCATTAGTCACGATCGTAAATTACGAAAGGTGCACCCCCACCGATCATCTTTACGACCACGGTAAATATCGAATCGGAACCCGGAATTAATGTCGAGAAATTGAGGGTTTTTTAGGGTTTTGAGGGTTGGGGGGAAAAGAAATATTTGCTCGACGTCTGGGGAGGCGACGAACGATAACAAAAGACGAAGGGTGACAAGAGTTCCCTTAGTGTGCAACGCATGCATAAAACAATAGAAGTAATCCAGTAAAGTGAGAAACCCTCAAACACAAAAAAGTAAAGAAAAAAATATGTTTTTTTTTTGTAGAAAGATACACATCGATTTTGCTTCGCCTCCCCCTGGCGTTTGGGTTTTACCCTCCGAAAAAGGGAAATAAATTAAGTGAGTCACCAGGTGCGCATCTGTTCGGATCAATTAAACGAATCATCCCCGCGTTTTATATTTGTTTTTTTTTGTTGTTTCGTCGATTTTGATAATGTTAAAAAATTTGATCTTAATAATAATTTGCGAAACGATTCTAATGCTAAAACTCGTTTCAATAATATACCCAGAGCAGAGCGCAGCTCTCCGTTCATAGGTGCAATGACTCAAAACAGGTATTTAAATGATACATGGTTACGAAAAGGTAAATACAGTGGACGTAAAGAGAAACACACACACTCACCTCTGCTCGCGCCGCATCCAAGCGATTTCCTCTTCGGAATTGTTTCGTTGTATCAATTTGCATTCATTCAAATGTGCGTATCCCAAAAAAAAAAGTGTCGTTTGTTGCACCAAATAAACAGGAACAGAACTGAACCAAAAAAAAAACTTAAAAACGAACGAACGCACACCTCTCTCTCGTCACTCGCGCGTCGAACCACTTGCGGCCATTTTCATCGCGAGCGCAGAAGACCAACAAACTCTCCGGTTGCCATATCAATGAAAAGCCTCCACCAGATGGCACGCATCCACGGCAAGAACCAACTGCTCTCCTGCAAAAGACGAAACAGACAGAACGTTAGTTGGTAATTAACATGAGAAGGCCTGAAGTTTTCCCATCAGATGCGGCGGCGGCATTTCATTACCGATTAGTTTCGGTCGAAGAAGACGGCGTGTCTAATTTGCGCAATTCGAGCAGAGCAATTAGTTGATCGAAATGTAAACAAGATTTAATTTTGAGAAGAAAACAGCAATAGATTAATTGGAAAGTAAAAAGTATCGAAAATTATTCATATCTCACCCAATAACTAAAAGTAGAAGACTAAAAGTTTTATAGTTTTTCAAATAATTAGAACAGAAATAGACTAAGTGGAAAGTAAAACGTATCAAGAATTAAATACAATGTGATTAAAAAGATTCGAAAAATATTCATATCTCATCCAATAACTAAAACTAGAAGACTAAAAGTTTTATAGTTTTTGAAATAATTAGAACAGAAATAGACTAATTGAAAAGTAAAAAGTATCGAAAATTATTCATATCTTACCCAATAACTAAAACTAGAAGACTAAAAGTTTTATAGTTTTTCAAATAATTAGAACAGCAATAGACTAATTGGAAAGTAAAAAAGTATCAAAAATTAAATACAATGTGATTAAAAAGATTCGAAAAATATTCATATCTCACCCAATAACTAAAACTAGAAGACTAAAAGTTTTATAATTTTTCAAATAATTAGAACAGCAATAGACTAATTGGAAAGTAAAAAGTATCAAGAATTAAATACAATGTGATTAAAAAGATTCAAAAAATATTCATATCTCACCCAATAACTAAAAGTAGAAGACTAAAAGTTTTATAGTTTTTCAAATAATTAGAACAGCAATAGACTAATTGGAAAGTAAAAAAGTATCAAGAATTAAATACAATGTGATTAAAAAGATTCGAAAACTATTCATATCTCACCCAATAACTAAAACTAGAAGACTAAAAGTTTTTGAAATAATTAGTAAAAATAGTATTGTTTTTTAAGTAATTTAAAAATCTACTAATTAAATCATTAAAATTAATTATCTTTTGCGTGAAAAAATAGTAAATATGTAAAATAAGAAATAAATTTTTAACACTTCGTATAAGAATGTTTGTAATTAATTTCGCGAGAGTGAGAGTAGTTTCATATTAAAATTCCGTTCATATTTCCATTATTATAATAATTTTTTAAAATTTCATTAAGTTCGTTAAGTTTAAGTTTGAAAAATGCTTGTCCAATTAAAGTAATTATCGGGTTTAGTTTGCGATGAAATCGATGGTGAAAACGAAATTTAAGACTTGCACTTACTTCGGGGTAGGTGCATTTCTCAGGATTCGCACGGAAAACTCTTTACAATTTTCTTTATAATACCGCGACTATAGAGAGAGAAAAAAAAAGGAAATTCCACACCCGACGACTTCCTCTCACAGCAAATAACCAGAAGCTACTGGCCGCTTTGCGTGACCATCGCAAGAATTTAGAAAATGTGTACGACTGGTTGACTATGCACAACATTTCAAATAATCAATTGTTTTTTTTTTACTAATTATAAAAAATATAAATAAATTCAATTACATTAATACTAAAATATCAAAATCGCGTATATAAATTCATAATTACAATGATAATTCATTAATTTTGAGAAAATATAGTTATATAGATTTTTCAAAATGATGATTTTTTTTTAAATTATTAATAGAAACTATTCAAATTCTTGAAACAGTAATACAAATAATGACGAAATTTAAATGAAATTTTTGAAAATTTAAATTCAAATCTTCCAATCTAAATGGAGATGGAAATAAAGTTGCATACTATAAGTTCGTAGAGAAATTATGTTAATAATTTTCACAAATTTCTATATAAATCTGCTTTCAAATTTACAACGATTTGGCACAAAGAAAAAACTACGATTGATATAAATAAATCGATAATTAACGATTTTGTGAAGCGCTAAAATGTCTCAACTGTTAAGTTTACTAAATTGTTAATAGATGTCGCGTTAATAAATAATTAAATTATTTTGATGATAAAACCTGGAGACGAATCACGATTACTTAATATAATTTCATTTTAGTAATCATTCATTTTTATATATAGTGGAACCTCGCATAACGAATATTTCGCTTAACGAGCAAAATGAATTGTAAGAGAAACGATGTTTCGCATAACGAGTGACGATGAGAAGAGAAGTCCTGGATTGCGTACCTGCTACATCAAAATCTCGACGTTCGAAATCCCGACTACCATAATCACGACTATAGCGAAACCCCGACAGTGTCTTTTATTATTATAAATTTCTACAATAACATTTTTATAGTAGTCGGGATTTCGATACAGTCGGAATTTTGACATAGTCGGGATTTCGATAGTCGGGATTTTGACATAGTCAGGATTTCGTTTGTCGGGATTTCGATACAGTCGGGATTTCGGTTGTCGGACTTGCGATATAGACCCTTTTCGAATACGTTTCACTAAACGAGTAAATATACGGAAATTTTGGAACGGATTAAACTCGTTAAGCGAGGTTCCACTGTATATAAATAAAAGGATTTTGAATAGTGAAATTGTAAAGTGGGTTGCATACGTGGCATATTTTAATTTAAATCTTGTTTTATGTTAATGGGGCGGAAAAAGCTTCTATAAATATATAACATTTTATATGCTTAACTCTTTGAGAGGCGATGAACATGCCTAGTAAGACGTTATTATAATTTTCTAGAAAATGTACGGGAAAGAGGAATTAGCATGTAATTTGGATTTGGAAATTGTCTGATTCAGTTTAGGTCTAAAAATTTAGCAATTTGTGGCCCCTCGAAGAATTAACTATATCAATAAATATTATTTGTGGGTCTATATCGCAAGCCCGACAACCTAAAGACCATCTATTGCAATCCCGACTGTATCGAAATCCAGATGTTCAAAATCCCGACTATATCAAAATCTCGACAACCATATTCTTGACTGTATCTGAATCTCAACTATATCAAAATTCCGACTATATCAAGATCTTGACAACCATATTCTCGACTGTATCTGAATCTCGACTATATCAAAATTCCGACTATATCAAAATCTCGACAACCATATTCTCAACTACATCAAAATTCCGACTATATCAAAATCCCGACTATATCAAAATCTTGATAACCATATTCTTGACTGTATCAGAATCTCGACTATATCAAAATCCCGACTGTATCAAAATCCCGACTATATCGAAAATTTGTGCTACACTTTAATTATTAATAACAATAAATTATTATTAATTTATTTGAGTTTGTTGAATTAATAAACGTTAACATTATCAAATAATCTCAAATACAATTAGATTATTAATCGTTATTATTTAATATTAATAACAATTTAAAAGTCACTACGCTCCGGAATAACTTAAAAATGTTATTGTAGACATTTTCGATATTGTCGAGACTTTGATACAGAAAGGATTATAGTTGTCGGAATTTTAATATTGTCGGGATTTTTATATAGTCGGGATTATAGTTGTCAAGATTTTGATATAGTCGGGATTTTGAAAGTTGGGATTTCGATACAGTCAGGGTTTTGATACAGTCGGGATTTTGATACAGTCGGGATTTTGATATAGTAGAGATTATGTTTGTCGAGATTTTGATATT
>NW_017099742.1:0-12658 GCF_001412225.1 Nicrophorus vespilloides
TATTATTAATTTATTTGATTTTTGAATTATTCATAATAAACCTTAACATTATGAAATAATCTCAAATACAATTAGATTATTAATTGTTATTATTTATTATTAATAACAATTTAAAAGTCACTACGCTCCGGAATAATTTAAAAATGTTATTGTAGACATTTTCGATATAGTCGAGGATTTTGATACAATCGGGATTATGGTTGTCGGGATTTTAGTATAGTCGGAATATTGATATAGTCGGGATTATGGTTGTCGGGATTTCGATACAGTCGGGATTTCGAACGTCGGGAATTTGATTGGCGGTATTTCGGTTGTCGGGCTTGCAATTGCCATCGGTTCAAATATCTGTTTTAAAGTACAAATGTATAAATTAATGGCTAAGAAATTGAGTACTTTTATTTATTTAAATTTAAGTCTTTATTCTATTTTACATATAACTCGTTTAAGAAAAACTTTAATTAAGTCAGGGTCTGACCGAAATATTATTGAAATATGTACGCAGTCATAAGCGTCGAACCAATAACAGCGAAGTGTACGTTGATATGAACTTACAGTACATTAGTGCGAACAAAAAATGTAATTGCATATATGTAGATATACATATATTAACGTATATTTGCTTAACTCTTGTACGAATTATGTACGTTAACTGAGCGTTAGCAGCATTATATAAATATTGTGTTATTCAAATTGAAAATATATAATTATTTTAACTTGATATAATTTATAATGATATAGTAATTTTCAAGCAAGTTTATTAATAATACATATTTGCGTACTCGAACAAGCATAAAATCAGTCCTGGCGATGTGAATACATTAATACCTAATGAATTGTTTCGTGACGACAATCAGAAAGCAACATATAATAAATATCTGATCACGCTTTTATACCAAATTGTATACATGTTAATAAATTACATTATATTATGGTTAACAAAAAAAAAAATGACGTTATAAATCGAAACTCACGTATAATTTAGTTTTTTTTTAATCGAATACCCCAAATCATATTTGCAAACATTTCGGATAACAAAATGCGAAGTAATCGTTGCTGCTGTTTTGCACAGCGCTGTTTTATTTCCATTTGCCCTGCGGATGTTCCCTTTGTCAGTAATGGGAAATACACCATACCAATTACGATACGAGCTTAACCCATCTGTGTAATAAAAATGTGTTTTGTACGTGACCATCAATTGTTATTAGTTTCAAACGATATTGCCCGATATCGATTCGTCTATTTAATTATTCATTATGTTTATAAACGGCGGATTGTGGATGCCCTTTGAGCATTTCGTAATATTGTTTATTTCATTTAATTGTCATGTGCATTCGAATTCGAACAGATATGATCGTAATGAACTGGTTCGCTTTCAAATGCGAACTAAATAAAATGAAACTAACAAAGCCGATAGAAAAATAAGGGTGCATATGATTTTCTTTGAACTGAAATTATTCAATTTTGTTACAACGATAAAAATCATTATATTAAAAATAAAAACTGTATACAAATTGCGGCTCCAGATCGGCATGCGACTCTTTTGATGACTAAGTACGTCTCTCAGCTTCGCAGTCAAAAAAATTTAATAAATATTTTAAATGGAGTTCATGAAGGAATGATCTTAAAAAAGGGTCTTTGTTTCAACAAAGTTGCCGTATCTTATTAATTATCCAAATTAGTATCATTTGCTTATAAGTACTAATAAATGAGAGAGTCTAACTTTAACAATAAATATTCTGCAATAATTTTCAGTAATAAGTTTATCAGAAAACTAATAGAGAATTAAGGAAAACGGGATAAAACATGATTAAATCATATTAATGAAATTAACCAAATTCTTACATAAAACATTAATGACTGTTATATAATTAAATTGCTTTGCAAAATATTTCATTATGTAACTAAATTTGTTTTATTCTATGAACAAGGCTTAAAAGGGTAAAGCCTAGTACGTATAAATGTATTGTTATCCTTTATTCAAAGAACTGCACGATTATGTGTCTGGTCTAACGTACTTATCGCCAAATAAAGAGCCGACAGGCCTTCTGTTTTGCTCTAAATCCTTACCACTTAATCCCGTGTCCAAATCTCCTTCACCACAATAGCGTACAAAATTCTTTGTAAACGACTTAATTTATCGCCAAACATTCCGACATAAAAACCAACAAACATCTATCCAATATTATTACAATCAATAGTCTGGAAAATCCTTTACACGTCTTTCTCAAAAGATTAAAATGTTATTATTATCACATTTCTGAATGAAATAATAGTGATTTACGTTTATATGAATTGATAGTACGTTGTTGCGAACAAAGAAAGAAATTTAAATGCATGTATGTATATGGGAATTCCATCTCTGATTTACATATATTCGTTTAGAGTATAGTAACTTGTATGTGAACTTAATCCCATGTAATAGTTTTCTTCCCAATAGAAATAGACTAAAATTTGTTGTTAGATCACATTTCTTCCTAAAAATAATATTAAACCGTATGATTGTACGTTCTATGACCCAGAGAACGTTGGTGCAAACAACAAAAAAACAAGTGTTTACAAAAATAATATATGGTACTTCCATTTCTGATTAACGTACGTTCGCTTAGCGTACGATAAATTATGCGGATTATGTATGTTAATAGCGAAAGATTAAAATTATGTTGTTTCAATTAGTTGATCCTATTTTTATAAATACATTTTTTTTAAACTTTTATTCATTATTCACAACCTGATAAAAACATTGCTTCTGTTTTGTTGTCATTAAAATTATTATAAAGAATAAACATATTTTAATTAGCATTTTTTTTTGTTTTTACACTTTTTAATTAAAAATTTCAGTACAAATAGCATTGTATAAAAAGGCTGAAACTAAACTACTATTTACACCTGAAAAAAGTTTTTCCATACACAGTGGAATTTCGCTTAACGAGTTTAATCCGTTTCAAAATTTCCGGATTTTTACTCGTATAGTGAAACATATTCAAAAATACTGCTACAATCCGAGACTTCTCTTCTCATCGTCACTCGTTATGCGAAGTGTCGCTTGTTAAGCGAGGTTTCACTCTATATATATATAATTATTATGAGTGAATAAAATATTGTTATTAATATTATTAATAATGCGATATACAATATTTATTTAATCATTTTTAGCACAATTTATTTCATAAATCCTACTTTATAAACCGGTATTAAATTCGATCGCATAGAAAATAAAATAAAATTTGATATAAATATTATATAATTCGGTAGGAAAATGAAAGGCAAATAATAAACAGCGAAATAAATTATTTGTTTTAACAATACACGCAAGAATGATTGTTTGCACGAACAAAATATACGAATAACCGTTAAATAAAAATAAAATGAACAAAAAATAGATAAATAATAAACATGAAAATTATGAAGCGACGGAGGGTTCGCATTAAATTAAACAAAGTCCTGCTTTACGCAACATTTAATAGAACTTAATTAATTCGAGGCCGTAGCAGTTTCACTTTAGATAATAGCGACCCTCTGCATTCCAAATTCATATAAAACTAAGGGATTTTAAGTTTTAAACATTACGCTCTTATATAAATCCTTTCAAAAAGTTTGTTTCAAAACATATAGTCTCTATATCAGTAAATCCATATAATATAAAGTAATGTTTTATTGTATTATTCCATTTCTTTCTAAATTATTGTTATAAAGTTATTTTCAGGTGTAAATTATTAAGTACGTTCTTTTATCATTTTTTTTATACAAAAGTTTCACACTTTATTCTATGATAATCAGGAATTTTCTAAAATAAGTTTTACATTTAATAACGTTTTTCAGTTAGATTTTTATATAATAATTAATTATTTAATATTAGACAAAATATTAGGAGTATAGATGGTATTCATAAAATAACCAATATATGACTACGAAAGAAGGACAATACCTCGCACAGTCCTGAAAATCGGTTCTGCCATTATCCCGGACTGTTTGAATCGAAGCCGGACTGTGCAAAGTATCGCTTTGGAATTTTGAACTTCAAATACATAAAAAAGTTTTAGGATTTTCTTAGTTGTTATAAATAGTTTTATATTTCTTCTTGTTTTTGAAAAGAAAAAAAATTGAATTAATATTAGAAAAAGTTGGTAGAAATGATGTATACATCATTTTCTTATGATACCCAAGAGATGATTAGGAAATCAATATAGCAATACCTCGCATAGTCCGGATACTCGTTTCCGCCAAATCAGATACTTGGATACTCGGATACAAAATATTACTATTTATACTTGGAGTATAGATGGTTTTCATAAAATAACCGATATATGACTAGGAAAGAAGGACAATACCTCGCACAGTCCTGACAATCGATTTTGCCATTATCCCAGATTGTTTGAATCGAAGCGGGATTGTAGTTTTAGGATTTTCTTAGTTGTTATAAATTGTTTTATATTTCTGTTTGTTATTGAAAAAGAAATTATTTTTGAATTATTATTAGAAAAAGTTGGTAGAAATGATGATCGGAGTATACATCATTTTCTTATGATACCCAAGAGATGGTTAGGAAATCAATATAGCTATACCTCGCATAGTCCGGATAGTATTCGGACTAATCGAAGTCAGATTATGCGAAGAATTGCTATGGATCTTCCAAAATATAAAAGTATGATTTTGTTAGTTGATTTTTTTATCTAAAAGTATGCATATTAATATATTACATAAGTATAAATATGTTGAAGTATCTTCTTGTCATTGAAATGGAAAAGTTTAACATTTTGAATACTTTAATGGTGTTGTTATTCTCTGAGACTATTGTAAATCCATTGTGTTGTAAACTAAATAACAAAACATACAAAAAAAAATTATGTAAGTTCGTTTTGGTTATTTGATTGCATGGTATAAATTATATTCGTTGCAACAAAAGAAACCGGGGAAAACTAAGTTGAGGAATAAATAGAAACGGAATGGCTCGGGCTTATATCGTTGTGGGTCATTTGGTATGTACAGAAAAATTCGCATTTACATTTCCCTTCAGAAACAATTGAATTTGGCACAATTTATCCTCGAAACTTTTGTTACGAAGCCAAACACGGTCGTAAACATTAGCGTTCTGTTGCTAGTTACTTTCTTCCTTCTCTCATTCTCTCAGCTTTTTTAATATTTGTTTTCCTCCCATTTCGAATCACTGTTACAATAATGGTTTTCGATGCATACGGACACGTGATGGATGAATATGCATTATTATAATCTCACGAATATATGAAAATAGGGAGTGGAAATGTTTGTAGGCGTTCGGTATAATCCGCTCAGATTACCCGGAACCGGTGAAATAAAAAAAAACTTTAATTAAACACACGTAGGCATTTGTTGATAAGTCAAATTTGTATTTTGGCTCAACATCAGCAGCAGTAGTTGCAACAACACTGGAACAAATCTCCATATTCATTGTGTTTACATAACCTGACCTCTCCCATAGCCAGCATACGAATAATATTGTAATTTTAAGAATTATTTGGCTTCATCCTACTATATACTCATTATATACTCTAATATTAAGAGTGAATGCGCCGGGAATTACATAGTTTTATAACTCATATCCTACTATAAATATAATATTAATATCACTTTCACCACCTTCTATTGACATTTTATAATAAATACATATAATCAAAATACGAATATAACGTCTAATTAGCTATAACGTTTAAATATACAAAATTACATAATTTTTGGTAATAAGGAAATTTATTTAGAATGAGATTCATATAAAATTTTACATTATTTTTTCGTCCACTTTTTGCATTTCAAATAATTACAATCAAAATTGCTTCATATCAACCAATTAACGTTTTCATTAATTAATACAAATTCTGAATTACTTTATGAATATTATTTTACGATACTTTAACTAATATACAATGAACTCTTCTTATAACGCGATAAAATACATATAATGATATTTAAACATATAGTGAAACATTTTAAATTGCTAGGAAAATCTTATTATTTCTGTATTAAAGCTGTTGATTTTTTTATTTGTTTATTATTTTTATTAGTTATTTTTTAGAGAGATAAATATTAAGTATATGTATGATGTATATGTATGATGTATAATTGCTGTCGTGTGAAGTATAATCAAGGGCTGAAAGCAACAGATTCATAAGATGGTTGAATAAATCCGGTAGACGGACGAAAAAAACTGACCGCGTTAAGTTGCATGTCTAACGTATAAAGTGTGAAAATGCTATCTCTGCTGTTGAAGACTTCCCATGCAATCAAGTCATACGTAATACACAAAGCAAAATAGGTCAGTCTGAAGACTCTAGCTCTAATTGAATGGGTCACTTCTCAAGAAGCAAGTCCATTTCAGTTTGCTTGCAATATACATTTATATGTGTTTCAATTAATTAAATTGATAATTGATATTAGTTATTTACTATAATTGAATATTATTAGATAAATATCATTTTATGTGTATTATATAAAATAATAATAACAATATTGTTTATAGTAACAGTCGAAAACAAAATCAAACACTTTCATTCACAACAACAATACTAGTAAAACAAAATACTAACTGTAACAAAGGGCTATTGACCATAGGTCTTTCTGGCCTATTATATAAAATTATAACTATTTTTACCATAAAAAAACTTAAAATATACTTTATAATATTTTACAAAATATGTATTACATAATATATTCTGTATATTACCATAATTAAATCAGAATAGAGTGGAACCTCGCTTAACGTATAGAGAAAAACGTTTTCCCATATAAACCAATGTAAATTCCGTTAATCCGTTCCACGCTGGAGAAAAAAGTATAACTTGGTCTCAATTTTTCATGATTTTGCTTTATATTCCTAGATATGGCAGTATTATTAATTTTTCACAAAAAAAATCACAAATAACATTTCTGAACACAAGTTTGAAATTTTTTTGATCACAAACAACACTAGAATGACCACTAACACCAGGAACTGTTTTCCAATTCACACACGATGAAGTGAGTTTATATTTGTTTATATTACTTCTATCAATTCGGGAACTTTGTGGAGGTCTCTTTATACTTTTAATATTTGTTTATATAAGAAAGCGAACATAGTGTGTTTATATATTACAATAATGATTAGACATAATACATTTGTGTTTTGCATTTACAGCAAACACAAATTATATTTGCAAAGATGACAAAGAAAAACGAAGATGGTTAATATATTCAAAAATACACATAATATGTGTACACAAGTTTTGAAAATGATGTGACAGGCGCACAATCCGGACTTCTCTTCTCATCGTCACTTGTTATGCGAAACGTTGCTCGTTAAGTGAGTAGAATTTTGTACAATTTATTTTGCTCGTTATGCGAGGTGCTTGTTAAGCGAGGTTCCATTGTATATATGTTGTTCTGACTCAAAATCATAGAAATTACGCTATAAACAAGTGTTTCATTATTACATTTTGTGTAATATATTATTTTTGCTTCAAATTAAAGCCAATCAATATGTGTAAGTAATATTTAAATAATTATAATGTTATAATTATAAAAAAATAGAACTAAATGAAAAATATTATTTAAGGTTTATTATTTTCATTAAAATTTTCCAGAATATTAAAAAAATTTAGTTAACTTATGGTATGAATTTTTTTAATTAAACCAAATAAGTAAATTGTAAAAAAAAAGACGAAAAACTATGATTGATTAATAAATAAAGTAATTAAATAAAATAATTAATATTCTTATTTTTTAAATTTATTATTGAATGAATCATGAAGAAATGAATGAAAAGAATCATTTCAATATAATATTTTTTGTTAATATTTGTTTAAATTTTCGAAGCTCTCTAAAGTATAAAGAAATTATAATGTATACAAATTGTTATTGAGATATTCTACGAAGGTATAATAAAAATACAGAAAACAAAGGCTCTTTTGTTTCGTTCGCGTTGTTCTTTTATTTGTATTCTTCCTCCTCCCCCTCACGCTGTTCTTACGTCTCATCCTCTTCGCGAGCTGTTGATGCGTTCGAGTGGTAATCCCATCAGCAACGAAGATTTACCATGCGTTGAGGCTTTTTGTTTGTTTCATTTCATCAGCATCTCCAGTAAAAGCGCCTCCAAATGTATTATATATATATATTTTTGTTTTGTTTTGTTCGAATGCACTGCTTTCAATGATAATTGGGTGGCTGTTCCATGTGCGGATTAAATCAGATCATCGACGTTTATTTGAATGCATGGATTATATTTTAAATCGGCGGGTTTCAATTATTATTATTTAATAACGTATTTATAAATAATGAATTTCCGGTGATTGTCAGATAAAACGATTTTAAAATTGCATTCGGACGAAAACAAAAACAAATTTGCGCATATACAGAACAACGTACCTAATTACGATGTAATTCCACGATTAATCATTATGCATTCCACACTGAAATTCGGTCAGTCACAAAAGCTGTCGCACATATATGTAGTTTTGTTTGTTGGAAGAACACAGATTTTTTTTTTTTGCACAATTGTTTTTATTATTGTTTTTGGTGTATTGAAAATAAGGGATGCACTTTTTAGATCCTCACTGGACACCTTGGTATGATCCGATTAAGGATTTTTAAGCTATTTGCTTGTTCCTTTCGTTTGGAGTTTTGATGATCCGACGGCGGTACTTGGCCGTGTGCGTGTGTGAAGGCAGCGTCGTGTTTTTTACCCCGAAAACGACGGGGGGAGCGTCGATCTGTGTTGAGGGTTGAATGCTGCTGCCTGTGATGCGATGCCGGGGGGACGACGCACACAAATCGCGACCGTGCGACGCGCGTGTTCGAACTGCCCGGGATCGACGTCCGGCGTCGGGACGATACTGCCATCTTCCGAGCGCCGTCGGCAGGGGGCGGCTCCGTGCGGGCGCGGGGGGCGCGCAAAAATCGTTACTGTTTGCGCAAGGATACTGCGATTACATTTTTGGGGGTGTCGCATGTAACCAATTTTTGTAATATAAATTCAATGGGTCACCAATTAAGGTGGAAACGATGTTTGATGCATCGACGCATTCCACGAAAGCGACCGACCGACCATCCACCCTGTTACATCCCCCCCGCATCCGTACCAGTACTAGCACCATCACCTCCACCCCTCAACGGCATCCGATCTTGACTCCGCGTCGTGCATTTTTCATCGCCTAATGAAATAACGAACGACTTCCCTCAAACTTTCGCAGTTTTGATCTAATGGTAACTAATTGGCAAAAGCATTTCGCCTAATTTAATTGTTACATGGTAGCTAAACTTAATAACCCCAATAGACTACTACTTTCCCAACACTATTCTTCTCATTACTCTTATCGAATTTACAACAAAATATAAATTGCTCAAGCTAATTGCTACTTTGCGTCTTACAACTCAGGTACAACGCACAATTTAAAGATTACTTCCTCTACAATACACTACCTTATTTTGGATTTGCATATTTTAATTATAAAGTTCTATAACACGCTTTGAAAGATCAGACCAGATCAATAACTATTCTACAATTCTTTATAATTATTTCTTATTTTAACTCTTGAATGGTCAGAAATTTGTAAATTTCTATACCCAAGATATAAAAAATAATTTTGTAAAATGTATTTGTAACAATTTAATGAATTTGTTGATTAGAAGGTGTACATTTTCTAGAAAATTAAAAATGTGCTCCGAGAGGGTGATTCTCGGGATTTCCCGCTTGGGAATCTTAAACATTTATATTTACAATATTCGTTTTTTCCGAGAAATAATTACAATAATTACGGGAATTTTTATTTGTTAATTCCCGGGATTCCTGTGATTATCGAGAAATTAAACCTTTAATTAATTTAATCTTTGCAATTTCCCATACGTCTCCGGAACCACGAGTTGCCGAGTCCTGCAATATTACAACAGCTATTTTTATAGAAATTTTAAGATATTATGCAATAATTTCTATTTACTACTTTTAAGTAAATTGTTTTCCTTTAAACATGTTCATTTTAAGAACCATTAATAAATTTAGTTTATACTTTCATATACTAAATTACATACGAAATCAAATGTTTTAATTACGTATTTGTTTAGGTTTAGGAATTCGCATGCTGAGACCAAGATATACAATTACAAATAGCAATCCGTGATTATTGACAATGAAACTAATGACGGTTTCCACTGCATCATAGTTATCATTGTATAGTAAAATCCCATTATAATGGTGGTAAATATCTATAAATACTCAATTTATTACAATTGAAACAGAAAATGTTATCAAATTTCTAAGCCTTTATACACAAATCAATTATTAAAACGCTGAAATCACTTTAACAAGTCATGAGACACAAGAAATAAGGATTTGCTAAGTGTGAAATGCTGACAAATATCGTTGAACCTTGATAATCCGGACATATTTGGGAGATCATTCGGATTAACCGATAATCCGGATTAGATTAACACCAATTTAGAATAAGTTATCAATTGATGATTCCGAATACTTTGTTTGTAAAGAAGATTTAGATTAAAATATTAATTTTAATTACTGCATTTCAATTATTTATTAATCATTATATTAAATGCTAATTGATTAACTATTTAATTCTGTAGTTTTATCAAATTTTATTGAAACTTTCAAAAGTGTTAATATTTAATATTTATGTGTTAATTAAGAGCGAAATATGTTTTAATTTTAAAGTTCTCATTTTTGTTATTGTAATATTATTGTAAATATGAAACAAAATATGTAATAAAATGATAATTACATTCTCAATGACAAATGTATTTTGAATCTGCGCAAGTTAGTATGAAAGTCAGGATTGTAGAACGAAATTGTTTTGCAAGTGGACAATGTAAGCACGAGAGACTAAGCTGTTGATCCTTGATCGACTAAACTTTGACTTCGATTCTAACATAATCCTTTTTAGGTCCTGTAATTACCCTCACCAGCGTTTGCCTGTTATTTCACTGTGTTGCCGTAATCAACAGACACGACGCTGAAAGGTCCAAGATTTACTTTTAATTAATAGTATTACATTTCTACGTTTAATAATAATTATTTTTTCTATTCAAATTAAATGTTATAACAATAATAGTAATAACAATATAAATAAATATTTACATACAGAAATATTAATTATGAACTAATGGAAACAGCTATTGACAATAGGTTTTTCTGCCCATTTTAACAACATTATTAAATTAATATAGTTGAATAAACAATAACAATAATATATTTTTAAATAATATTGTATAAAATCTATAATGAACGAATTATTATAATGTTTATAGTTCACCAAATAATTTAATCTAATAAAAGGATAAATTAAATTAATTAATTAATAATGAACAGAAGCCTGATTATTCCCAATGTAATTAATCGAAATTGATCATAGTTCGAAACATATAAGCTACAAATCCACTTCTATTAAACAAAACGTTAATTTTACTAAACTAAAATTATAGAGGCACTTAATAATTTTGCCTTGCATCAAATTATATACATTGTGTATATCTATAATTCAATGGAAATATAGCAAGCAATACCTCACATAGTGCGAATGAGTAATTCTGAAACCGTACTAATTGAAGGCTTTAATATCGCATAAAAATTACCCGCACAAAATGATAGTTGACTGTACAAAAGAAGAAAAAAAACGATTTATGTATTTAAAAAAAATAGTTTTGGAATTATTTTTATTTTGTTAATTAAAATTTAGTTTGTTATTAAAATTTTAAACCTGATAGGGAATCCGGACTGATTGAAGCCGCACTATAGGAATATCAAATTAATTGTAATAATATTTACTTAGAAATTCCATCCAAAATATCATTAAATTCATTGCGTAACTTTCGTCAGGTATGCACTTTCTGTTAATTAGAATTCTGTTTCATTATAATACTAATTGGTAAAAATATTCTGAAGGTAATATAATTACTTGGACAAAGGATTTTTTTAGATAATTAAATTAGTTAAGTAATTATATACACATTTCTTTGAAACTTCCTCGGTTCAATATTATACGGAAATGCTAGTTTCTCTAACTATGCTGATTAAGTTAGTCCTTCGGTTTATTTGCAAAGCAAAACTTCGCTTGCATTTCAGGACAAACACGGTGATACAGTTATGAACCGCAAGTTGCTTTATAAACATTTGGTAACTCGCAGTATTTAATGCTTATTAAAGGATAAAAGTAACCAAAACAATTTATTTAAATAATATTATTTTATGACCGACGAGCCAATAGTCTTTTATAAGAGATAATATTTTATTTTACTATTATGTTATATAATTATATGTTATGTTATATTATAGTTTCAAATAAAAAACATATGTGATGTAAATTGTAATTCTGGTAGTTTTTGACGCTTCCATTAACTCTTCCATTAACACATAATGTACCACCTTTTCGAAATTGCCTAGTAGGGCATTATTATAATTATTTAGAAAATGTACAGGAAAAAGGAATTACCATTTAATTTACTTGGGATGAATCTTGATAGTTCACGTCATCCGATGTTGATTCAGTAGACAAAGTTGTCTAATTCAGTTCTCTAGAAATTTAGGAATTTCTGGCCCTTCAAAGACTTACAACTAGTTCGTGTCTCGCACTTTGAAAACCTATGGTCTATTATACGTTAAATCAGCTATATCCAAACATAAATCAAATAATCATGTATGAGTCATGAA
>NW_017099742.1:12667-57996 GCF_001412225.1 Nicrophorus vespilloides
GGCGATTACATAAAAATCGTGTTGTAGATGAGCCAATTTCATAATCATAATAGGAGATGTAATTACTTATGTGTGTAAATGAAACGGTGGATGCGCCGGGTATTTTATCTATAAAGATTGAAATTGTTGCATTTTTATTAAACTATAAAATATATTTTCATTATTCATATCATTCTATCCACAATTTCTTAATAAATTTAATTAGTAAATTTATTGTTGTTAAAAATAAAAAACCTCCATTTAATTGATACTTGCGGGAACACCTGCATTTTCATTGAACACCTGCGTTTTTATTGAACACCTGCATTTTCATAGAACACCTGCGTTTTCATTGAACACCTGCATTTGCATTGCACACCTGCGTGAACACCTGTGTTTTAATTGTACACCTGCGTAAACACCTGCATTTTAATTGAACACCTGCGCGAAAACCTGCATGATAAACAATATTATTGTTAAATAATAAATTTGAATTTAATTTGGTTTAATTTGTTGAAACTATTGAGTAATTAATTGTTTTTTAGAAATTATTATCAAATTATTACTTTATTACAATAATATTATAACCAATTAAAAATATTTTACACTTTTTATAGAAATTTAATACGAATCAGTATGTAAATACTAACAAGCTATGCAAAAATTATCTTCGCTCACAATCTTTAAATCACTTAAAAAAAATGCATCACGATCACAATCAAAACTTCCGTTTTCTTGAACAATAAAGAAAATTATACTGAATTTCTCCTTTTATCAGTTTCCTTTTTATCGCAAATTGGACAAATTATATGCAAAAGTGGTAATAGCTTAGTGAAAGTCAGCAATCAACCGTCGGATGGACATTATTTTCGAATTTAAGTAGACGGTATCTAAATGGCTTATCTATTTAGTAATTGCTCGGTGGTTTGCGTGAGGCCTAGGTCGACCCCGGACTTCTGGAGGTCATTACCAAATTCAATGGGTTTCCCGAATATCTGAAAGGTCAAAATTACTCTCTTGTAAGTTAAGGAAACTACGCCGGCATTTGCGGCCGTACCGCACACGTCTTTGTGAAACGTTATAGATGTTTTGTTACCTAAATATCAAATTAATTGATGTAAGCATTGCAGAAAATTAATTGCTTCGAAACATTGATGAATTATATAATTTATATAGAATTAAATTCTCTATACTTAATTATCTTTATAAAGGGTGTCCCAAAATTAACGCAAGATTTGAATTAAATAGAAAACACAGATATGAAAAAAATACAATCTGAAGACTAAAAACTTTCAATAACACTTTTATAGATATCATTAATATATAGGGTGTACCAAAATTCAAGTAATAATTTGCTGTTGAATTTTAATATTATTAAGTTGATGTACAAATTTTAAGATAATCAAAAATTCAGAATGAAATTTTTAGATCTTACTGAGAAAAAAGGCGCCAAATTTAAATCCGATACTCTTAATGAGATAAACATTTTCATAAGAAAACAAGTACAATGCATGTAATATAATTATAATTAAATATTGTATACCGTTGTTGTTAACTTTAATGATAATGAAAGAAAATCATAAAGACAAGATTAATATGAATGTACGCTGCATTTTTTCTGTGTTTATCTTAGATTTAATTGTATGACCTCTTTCTTTGCAGCATCTCTTGCATAATATTTCAAGCGGACGTATTTAAATAAAAATTAATTAAAATATGCAAATTTCACGAAACTTAAATTGAATTATAGACGTACATGTAAAACTTTTTTTTCTAGAGAAAAATTAAGAAAAAAAATACAATTAAGTTTTAACATATAACTTCGAAAAGATACGATGATGAAGTTTTTACATTTTACGAATGTGTATCTCACGAACATGTTCATTTCACTTATGCATTATTTTGCGCACTAATTTTAATCCATTTCCTACATAATTGCATATTAAATTAATATATTCAAGCAGTTTCTGCGAGATTACAAGTGCCGTGTGTAGTTCTGAGAACTCATCTCGCTTTATTGACTTTACGCTTATTAGGTTTAAATTCCAATTTTGTTGCAGTCACTTTTATTGCACCGTTTAATGTGGATCCGTTATTATGCAAAGTCGGAATGACAAAAGCTTCGTAACAATTTATAAAAAAAAAAAATGTTTTAAGTCGAGATTTTAAACAACAATATTAATATAATTTTAGAATCCCTCGGTTCCCGAACTTTGGTCGAAAATAAACAGAAATAATTCTGTTTACCAACATCAGTTTCTCAATAGGAAAACTATCAATTACATCAATCAATCAAGTCTTCTCCGTATAAATAAAATGCAATTATAGAGATTAAACCTATTTATGTAAGCAATCACATGTGATTTGAGAATTCGTAATACATTATTAATACTTATGAGGAATTTCGGTTTGTGAATAAATCTTCATGTCAAATTATTTTTGAACAAATTATACATTAAAAACTACTAAAACCTATTTATTACCGTTTATTCTTTATAAAAATAGAGAAAATAGATAAATGATTATAAGATTCGCACAGAAATACTTACAAAAATGGATTTGAAATAGAATTAGACAATATTTATTTATTTTAGTTTATTTTATATTTATATACTAATGAAATAAAAATAGTAAAATAAATAAAAAATTTAATAAAGGTGAGAAGACTCCAAAATTTGAATTCCTCGGTTCTTATGAAAGTAAGTGTAACAGAATGCAAAGAATTGAAATGGAATGGTCACACAAACACATAGCAAAACAAATTGTGAAATGTTCTCGATATATAAAATAAAATCAAAATTCTCTGTCTATTTATTTATTCACAGCCGATTGAACTTTTGATTATTACTCATATGACAATTATTATTTATACAAATGCATCTAGTTGCCTACATCTAGTCGGTATTAACCCTTTCCAGCCCTGTGTTTCCAATTGGAATCACTAATTTTTAAATACAATTTATTCTTTCGACGATTAAAACTGTTGGATGCAACTAATGTAGATTGAAGTGTCGTGTCTCAGGGATGGATTTTGGATACTGTGGGATATTATCTTCCGTTGTCCGTTCTGAAGCCTTAGGTTTGGTAAAATAATAAATTAAACAAGTTTTACTGATTGTTTATTATTAAAATATTCGATACAACTTGATTCTTCAATGTTCTTCCTAAGACTAAATTACAAATTACTTATTCTACTTATATAATTAACTAAACAAAGGGATGGGAGTTTGAGGAGTAAGTTTTAAGAAGATTCTCCGCTTCAGGTCACTGTCCTCCATGGGATCTGTCTATTCTGCAATTTGGGTATCAGTTGATAATACGAAGAAACGTTACAAACGGTCACTGCCTTCCGTGGGATCATTGTCCTTAGTGTTACCCAAACTTAGTGGTTGAACACAACAGAAGCTAGATCGAATTTTAACAGTATGAACAGTATGAATAATGAAAAAACATGTATTATGTTGTAAACATCTAAATTTGGTCTGGAAAGGGTTAAAGTAATTCTAGGTAATTTAATTATTACGCAGGAAAAACGTATTGAAAAAACCATCTAAATGTAATAAAAAAAGATCAGATATATTTGCTGGAATGGCGAGAAAAATAAATATATATAGATAGACGAAATAAAAAGCTGGGTTCACTCTCTCACCACAGAATCAATTTCCTGCTAGGGAATGGTCGAACGGTGGAGACAAAAAAAAACGAGAGAGAGAGAATATGACTGACTTGTTTTCTCATTTCCTGCCACGTTCATATTGAAATGGTATGGGATTTAATTAAGAGATGATGGGAACCATTATAGTACGTTTAGGCCCCAGGGGATGTCTGGTGGTGGTGCTCTGCTCGAGTTATTAGAACTGCGGATAAAACACGAAAGGACTGCCACAGTCCTCCGGTTGCATTGTTTTTACGTAAAGCCTATCTATAATTGGATCAAATGTGGCGGATTCTACACCATCGCTCTGGGATCTGAGCTCCCGTCGACGGCGTCGCGACGCTTAATGGTCCCAGGATTGTTTTAACGCTAACGCCCCACATCTTATCTCTGCTATACCCAAAAATTTGCCTCATTAATAAGGAAACTAATTAATTCCTTCCAATTCGACGCTATTATCATATCAATTAGGGGAAGAAAATATGAGATTCAAATTAGTTTAATTGGGAACTATATCATCCGATTTACCCAATAAAATTTTAACTGGTTATAAAAGCGTCGAAGGACAAAGCAACAAATATTGTTTTGTTTGAAATATTCGATCGGTTTCGGCTTATGTATTTTTATGTTTGTTTATTATTTTTATTTTTTTTATTCGTTTTACTGTGGAGGTAAAAAAAATGTGCCGCCGGGAAGTTTATGTAACTGAGAGGAAAATGCAATGAAAATATTTACATGCTTTTATATTTCTATTATATAGAAATACACAGTTCATTATTTTTACAATTTCACGCGCATGCACGTTTCTTTTTTTTTTGCATCCGTACGAATATAAACACGTTTACGTAATGGTTATTTCCCCCGTGAAAAGTGTTCTTTAAAAAAAAGGGATTTTAATAAAAATACAATTCGCAATTTTTGATCATTTCATGAATGTATTGTGTTTATGAACTTTACTTTGTAAATATGTTTTATATATCATTTTATATAACACCTTTATAAAATAGAAACGTGCTTTATTTTATCAATTTAAAAAAAATCTATAAATTAATTAAAAACTTTATTAAATCGTCGTTACATAATGTTAACGGTCAACTCTGTCCATCAGTACTCTTAGATTTGTTCTGTGAAATCTAAGAAACTTTTTCAAGTTTTTTTTGTATAAATTTATTTATTTATTTATTCTTTCATACATTAATAAATGAATGAAATAGAGAAAGTAAGTATTTGTTATCGACGAAGTTTGTGTGAAGAAAGTATATAGCACATAACAAGAATGCTTTACAAATATACAAAAGTAAAGTAGACATGTATATCAAGAGAAATACATAATGGACAAATATATACATATAAAATATAAAAAAAAATAAGCTTGTCTCACATAACGTTCTCGATGATTTATGTATTGAATGCTTTGAGACGCAACAACACGAATATATAAGAGTAAAGTGGACTTCTTTTAAATTGAACTGAAATGTAACGATAAATATATTTTATTTCATCATAAATTTTCCTATTTTTTATTGATACTACCTTCTTGTAACTTAATTATTTAAGTAAAATATTCATTTTTACGTTGCATATGAATTTACCTTTATTTAGCATTAAAAAAAATGTTTTTATAAATTTGTAATTATTTCGATTTAATTTAGATGTTGTAATTTTTGAGTCCAAGTCATTAATTAATAATTTAATATAGAATATCGTCAATATTTGGGCATTTGTAATTGAAAATATGTTTCTTTTGCATAATTGTAAATTTTTATTTATTTTCAATATTTTATTTTAGTTATTGTATTTTCTTATTAATATATAAAAATTGTTAATTAATTATAATTCTTCTAATGCAAGGGTCGGGGACTTTCTTACCTATTGATATGTTCATGTATACAATTATGAGAGAGGCGAATTCTAATACTTTTCATGGATATTTCATATATACTTTTTTAGTATTTTAATTGCATTAACCCCAAGAATTCACTTTTACCTCATCTGGGGTAATTTGTCAATATTCACCTATCCTTCTTCTAGTGTATGTACATATTTATAATTATATTATGTTAAAAGAGTTGTATATAAATTATGTAATTTAGTAAATACTTTGTATACAGATTATTAAACGTGGCATTTAAAAATGACATTATTACCATGCGCACGACATTTAATAATCAGTAATTATAGCTGAGATTAATCAATTTACTTCTATAATCGTACGCTGACATTTAAGAATCGCTAGCGTAAAGCAAACTTCATTCATTAAGAAACGAAGCTCAGTTTAAATGGCATTTCAAATAAGAAATTACCTTAGGGTATATTGTTGCAATATTGACTACATCAAATGGATAAAAGTATTTTTAAGAAAAATAAATATAAAACGTATATAATAATTCATCGTTATGAAATTATTATATACAAAATTAAGTATTACATTAACTTTAATACATAAGATTTTAATATTCACTATATCTTGAATATTTACTATATCTGAATTGAAGTATATTTGAGACAAAATAATTCAAATTATATTGTAATCTTTTAGCTTTTTCGACAAAATAAATCTACTTTTTAATGTATTTTTTACTAGACAAATCTGCTTATTTCATAGTTATAACTTTAACAATAGATTAAGAGAATGCTTAGTTTGATGGTTTTTAATTTTAAGAAAAGTAAATGCAAATAAAGTTAAAGTAAAGAAATATAAAGTAAATGTTACCAAAAATGTGTTTCATCTAAGGGTTCTTCTTCATTCTCCTCCTCTTGTCTCATTTGGTTGGTATTCCTGGACACTATTTCATCATTTATTTCCTTTTTAACATTTTCTTGTTGGTGTGCATATACCGTTACTCCAAGATCAAGAGGTACGAACTTTAACCCAGCGATTCTATACAAGGGATGAAGGTGGTTTTAAAGTTAATAACGTATAGAGAGATCACAGTATTTTGTTTAAAAAAGAGCGTTAACGGTTGTTCTATGGTACTTGTTATAATATCATAGTTAAATTAAAGATTCTATTCGTTCCCTAATACTTATTGTATATGTCATTCATTATTTTGGATAAATATGAGTTTAAATGTTATTTTTATTTATTAATAATTTGCTATAATTATTAATAAATAGTCGGCTCCACCTTTGGAAGTCCTTAAGGACTATACAATTTTCCTCAATTGTAAGCAACTATAAGAACTTGGAAAAGAGGTATCTTCCAAAAGTTAGCAGCGTAGCGTTGCAATAGGTTGCTATAATAATTCAGTACCTGCAAAACAGATGGCGCCGCTTATATAAGAACCAATTCAAAATTAGTAATCCTGCGAAAGGTTTATTATTGGCCAATTATAATTTAGTCGCACCTTTATCACGTAATTTTGCGAAGGCCGCACACTTGATTTAAAAGTTTATGCAACAAGATAGCAGAGCGAGTCAGGCCATTTGAAGCGCGGCAGGAGATGAAAAACGAGGCTCCTTACGATGAATATAATTGAAGATTCTAATGATGTGCAATAATAATAAGTGCGCCCGAGAATCAGAGCGTGAACTCTCGCTGCTCACAATGCCAGAATTATATTTTGCAAAATTCTGGTAGAACTCCGTGAACCCAGTCAACTGAATCGCCAATTTTTCATCCGAAACCGATTACGAGTCTACAAAACTGTACCAGGGAGCTCTTGAAAAACAAAACAAACCAAAGAAGAAAAAAAAAATGATATAAAAATGTTTCAGCTTGTGCTCAGATAATGCGAGAGGAGAGCAGATCAATTGCGGTCGTCTGAATTAAAACGGCGATCGTTTACAATGATAAATTAGCAATTATAACCCGTAGGATATCTCCATAATATGAATGTATTAGAGAAAACCGAACTAAAGATCGGTTTATATTTAGAAATTGCACAAATGACAGATCGATTCAGCATCTGAACTAAATGCGAAACAAACAAAAGGAAAACGAATAAAAAAAAGGAACTTTGTAACAATATATATTATACTCAACTCGGTAAGAGTAACAACGTAAACAGTTATACATTTTACTAGTAATTACTATAATATTTATTCCATCTGGAGCTCTAATTAAAGTGAATTTATTGTAAAAGCATTTTGCCAGTTGAAAAACGAGAAGAACAATTCGAATGGAAAGCAACCGTTCTTAATAATGCAATAATTCTTGTAGCGAATGTTTGGGATAGTAAATCAGAAATAACACATCAATTGGCAAGGAGGTGCCCTATTTTCGTGAAATAGCGATGCGAAATTGAATTATTTCTGCCTCAAACTATCACGGTTCTTCGTACAGAAGCTCCATTATTCAATTGAAAATGGAATAGATTTGATGATATTTTTATGAAGAAGTACCGCAATATCTCACATAGTCCGGGTAATCTGTTTCACCAATATCGAGGACTTTAAAACCGAATTAAAATAAACAGAAACTGTAAAAAAACGATACAAATGAATCCGCACTATACGAGGTTATTAAACTGAGGAGGTGCTGCTCATGAGTTGGAAATGATAAATTCGAAAATAATTTCCTGCCGGAATAGAGATTATGTCACACGTTCTGATTTCACGCTGCAATTATTCCGCTTATAATTCTGTTTACAGAAATTTTGATAAATACGTATTTAATTATAATAGCGCTTCAGATGATGGTCATAACTTCGGGAAATCGTGGTGGGAGATTTCTTGCTGCGATGTGGATAATCAATTATAAACTTTGTTGAAATTTCTACAATTATATACTTAATACATTTTTTGTTTAGAATAATAAGTATAGTTGATAGCAAGATAATCTGAAACAACATTGTAACAGTCACATAAGAAAATAAACATAGTCATAAAATAACTATAATAAACAAAAAAGATCGACTTCTCTGTTTTGGAGAGGAGCGGTAAAATTGTCAGTCTTGGTCACTACTACCACCGCTCCTCTTCTTCGATGCTGGAAAGCACCATTGATATATATCTTGAGATGCCCACTGGACTGTCTAACAGCACGAACGAAATTTTCTGGTTACAGCATTCTTCCAAGATCTGCCTCCGTCTCGTGCCCATCTGCTGCATATAAAGAAAGTATGCTTCAGGCTGTCATATTCTTCGCAGTACCAACAAGTTTCATATTCCTTTTTCAAGGTGAAGTTTACTTACCAAAGATTACCCTTGCCCAGAAAGCGCCTGTCTCAGAGAATCGTGCTTTCTGGTTATCCTATTTCTGGGATTAGGCGTTAGGAGCTGTGTCATTTTTCCTGTCACTTTTCCAACGGTCTAGAACTAGCAGTTTCTCTTATTTCTTCCCATATAAGAGTAGTGTACAACATTATAAACTATGCCATAGCTCCAATAGCCAAAATAAACTGCTCATAGGGCTATTAACCATAGGTATTTCTGTTTAAGTAAATAATAAATTGAATTAATTTGAATAGGAATTACCTTGTACAAAATATCATTTTTTTTAATTGTCTAGTTACAAAAAGTATTTAATTATGTTTTCGGGTGACATATTTCCAAATTATAAAGCAGTTTTTTGACAGATGATAGTTTATCAATATTCCGAGACCTTCTATTTGTTTAATAAATATATTTTTAATAATTGTATAATCCGGCTTCGAATAGTCCGGATTCCCTATAAAGTCCGGTTTGAAACAGTTGGGGATTTTGTCGGAATCCGCACTATACGAGGTATTGTTGTATAGAAATATTATGATGATTTACATGTAAAATCAAATTTCAAAGTTATGAAATATGTTATAATAAATTAATTAATTAATTAACAAGACGTTCAACAATAAAATGCGTGACGATTTACGGTGTTAATATATCATAAAATAAAGTAATTTAGCGACGGTAGAAAATGAAAGTTTTCAACAAAAATTGTGAGATTCAAGCTTGGAAAACAATAAAGATCGTTAACTCGCATAACGTGTTATTGTCGTCAGATGAAAGAGGCTCCGAGAAGCAGGAGATTCGTGGAAGCGTTCTTCTCTGGCCATGCGACATATTAAACGCCTAATTAAATTTAAAATATATTTTTATGGAAAATCGGCGCCCCGGGGCGATTGCCGCAACAAGGCCTGAATATTTTAACGGCCATCTGTTGAACTTTTCATTTTGCCTCGTTAACATCCAAAACGGAAGTGTACGATACCTTACATCAACGAAACTCAATACCATACATACTCTTTTATTTCTTCTGCGCCGAATTTTCAGGATTATATTTTTATTTTAAATATCGAATTGCAATGTATCATAATCCTACCAAAAAAAAATATAATAAAATTTTATATACGGAACAAAAATTTGCATGAGAAATGATTTTTGTTTTGTTTTGGTCGTAAATTAATGCGACGTTACGTCAACCGTATTTGCTCTTGGCTAATTTGGATTATGTTGGGTATCTCAACCATAAATTCAACATATCTTTTCAGATTCAACCGATAACATTCTTTATTGCAGACACTTATATTTATATATATTTAAACTGTTTTTTCTTTTCATAATTAGCTTAATCATTTGTATTGATATATTACGAATATTACTGACAGTTATCAAATTTATATAGTTTTGCCTAATTATAAGTGTAAAATAGCTACAAAAAATAGGATTTACCAAGGATTTAATTACGAAGCCTTGATATAATGAAATCCGCAATGATAGAAAAAAAGTCAGTAATAAATGGTTAAATGGAGTTTGAAATAAAACATGACCAAAAGCTGTATTAGATGAAAAAAAATGTCATCCAATAAATTCGAAATGAAGTTATCTAAAGGGTGTCCCAAAATTAACGCAAGATTTGAATTTGCCGCCATTTGTGCAAAAAAGTGTTGACAACCCCAAAAAAAACTCTGTTTTCTATTTAATTCAAATCTTGCGTTAAGTCCCAAAATTAACTCATTAGAAGGCTCATTCAAAAGATTTCAAAACTGTCGGCGCATTTTGTACTGCACGCTATTACCAATACCGTAATATTAGCAGTAATATGTAAATTCTTATTAAAGGTTATATAAGTAATTACATTTTATATTTTACATAACACTATTTATTAATAGTTTATTTTTAGAAAAATATGTAATCATAATCCTTTGTTACTTTTCTATTTATATATTAATGATTACTTATGTTGTAATTAA
This sequence comes from Nicrophorus vespilloides, assembly GCF_001412225.1. Lineage (NCBI taxonomy): Eukaryota > Metazoa > Arthropoda > Insecta > Coleoptera > Silphidae > Nicrophorus > Nicrophorus vespilloides. Next base: position 23,417 of record NW_017099742.1, read on the forward strand.
ATTAGATCTTGAACATATTTTGATGATATATTGAAGATGACTAAATGAAACCAAAAGAAAAAGAATCAACTAGTTCTATAAACTATAAACAAATTAAAATTAACTTATAATAAAGATATAAATTAATAAAACGTTAATGAACGAAAACGACTGTTATATTAGTGACAGTTATTATAAACTTGAATAATTATTACAGGTTACATTTATCAGCTTTTTCATATAATATACATAATTATATTTAATCACGTCTTTTAATTATGTAATGCATCTGCGTATGTGTGTATTTTATTTATGTAATAAAAGTAATTGAATATATAATTAAGAGTGAGCATAAAATGTGCATAACAAATTGTGTTTGCAATTTACGTTCAAAACTATTTCATTCTTCGGGTTTCAACTTCTCGTCCTTTTTATATATATATATATTTCTTACCTACCTTAAACGCAAACGTATTTAATTACATTTAATTAAAGCACATTAGGGTAGTAAATAAGCAATATAAACGGTATTTACGCCATCATTAAACTTGATGTTCGGAGTATGTTTAAATTAAATAAAAGTATGACTTTACTTCATTAAATGTACAATTTGCATGATGTGCGTGCAAGAATTACCCTAACGTGTAACTTGTTACATGATCTTCAGCTTGTAATTACAATTTTATATGTTCTTCCTGGCAGGTGGATAAGTTTTTTTTTTATATAATCATTCATCTTCTTAAATTAGTGTTGTTTAAAACTTTTTTCTTGATGTCTTTCTGACAATGAACTCAACATGACTTTTGACCCGAACCGTGTAAATGCCGCGCGTTACCGCAAACTTCATTGACATTTAGTCTTCAATTTCCAATAATAATGCTACAATACAACAGATAGATACAAAAAAAAAATAAACGATGATTAGTCTCTTGTTTGTTTGCTTTCCACGAATTTTAAATGCACCACGTAATTAACGAAAATTACATCCCGAATACCATTTGATGATGTCGTGATATAAGGAGGAAAGAAAACAAAAATAACAAATTGTATGCGGAGAAGAACCAACATGCGTTTGAACTCTGACATTCTCTCGTTAGTGTGTGACATGAAATGTGGCAACGAATTTAGAAATAACTATTCAGGATTTCATTCATTTGCTGTGCAATTAGCTCTTTTTTTTTAACTGTTTTCTAACTGTACGTCGGGTATATTTATATTATCTCGGAGTTTTGAATAATGCTTAAGTATAGGCGAATATTATCCACTAAGTTAAGTCATTAACATCAGGAATTAGTCTTATGACTTTATCGTAATTATGAACAGGATTTGTTTGGAATGACGGATTTCTTAATTTTACGTAAGGAACGCATATATTATTAAAAGTCGTGCTATGTTAATAATAAAGACAGGAAATGTTGTATTGAAAGATTCACGTGATTAATTTTACGGGTAAAGATTATTAATTATTATAGCTGTTTAAAATTACAGAGCATTTTTTTAAAAACTTAAAATTATATAGACGGATTTTTTTTATACCAAAACATAGAAATTTGTACGGGTAATCAGCTCTGCGAATATACCGGACTGTTTGAAACCGGATTAATATTAAAATTTAGTTTGCTTTGAATTTGTCATAACGGAAAATAGTGAATACGAACTGATCCAATTAAAACATTTATTCGCGTTATTGTTTCGTTTTTCAAATTTGAACGCAAATTACAGCCAAATAGATAAAAACATAGCAATGTGTGAATACTCGCTACATTCCTCAAACATTCAGCTTACATATGCATCTTTTGAATAATTTAGATCTATTATGGATTCCGAGAAAACTAATAAAATGTGCAAACACTACTATGTCGAGTGTATTTTTTTTTTCAAATTTTATGATGAATTACTGCCAAATGGCTGTAAATTTCCAACTTTCTTAAACATCTTTTGAAACCATTCAATCTAATATAGTTTCCGAGAAAATCACTGAAATATGAAAATATTGCATTTTCATTAATGCTCGAAATGGATAAAACTATAGCAATGTGTGAATTATCTATACATTCCCCAAATATCCATCTTTTATAATTTCTGCGAAAATCACTAAAATGTGCAAATTATGCGTGTTTTTACGTTTTAAAGTTCATTTCATATATTATGTACTAGTTCATTGTAATATTGTTTGTAAATAGATAAATACAAAACGAATGCATCGAATAATTGTATGTGAGAAATATCTGTGAAATGTCTGTTCGTTGTAAATTCCCACAGAACAATAAGCAGTGCAGGAGCAGACGACATTTATATTGTTAATTTAGTGAAGTTTTTAATTCGTAATGAGATTGCGAGGAAAATAACAATTTCCAAGCCATTAACATGTCTGGTTGGTGCCCAACCCAAGCGTTCCAGCTCTATCTAACCGAAAGATCAGGCAGGCTTCGTTGGCTGACTCTGTTTTTAATATCGTGCGGGTCCAGGTTATCAGTTCCTGAAGTCCTCAGGCGGGAAAACATTTTGCGTAAGGCTATACTTTGATCGTGACTCAATTTGCATATGGCAAAAGAAAAATTGGACACATAAATGTATTTCCTTTTGTTCGATCGAAATGGTAATAATATTGAGTTATGTTATTAAATGACCAAATACTCATTTACGTATTATTATTATTATATAACAATAATGAAAACGATTATGTAAAAATAGTTACAAAATATAATAAAAAAAATCTATTTTTTTGGTTTTTGAATTTGTACTAAAAAATAATACACAATATCATATATTTATTTCAATAATGTTAAGTTCTTTTAATCTTTTGGAACTATACGAAGAATTGAAGCAAATAATATATACAGTGGATGAACCGCACTAATCGAAGCAGTACTAAGTGAGGTAAAATACTTTCATTATAATAATTATAATATTTAAACGTAATTTTTTTACATTTTTTCATAAACTATACAATTACTCATAGAAGTACTTTAAAGTCAAAATTTTACTAAATAAATAATAATACGACATATTTATTTATTGTATTTTCCTTAATTTCAATTTTTTGATATTTTACATTATGATCTAATTTTTTCACTATAATTTCCTCCATATGAAATTTTGTTGATCCTTTAAGCATCATTCTTCCATCTACGATATGCCAAATAATACATTGCAATACCCCGCACAGTCCGGTTAAAATACAAACCAATATATACTTAACGGAATAGCGATTATTTGTGTACAAAAATATAATTTTGAAGATTTTTTAGAATTTTTATGAACATAAATTGTGTTTTGTAATTTTCAAGCCGGACTAATCGAAGCCGTACTTTTGTAATTTTACAAGTGTATAAAAAGAAATGGTATTAAACAATCGTTATTTATTATGGCTACGATATGATAATGGGTGACGAAATATTATTAGAGGAATTATTCCTGCGGGATTTGCGCTATCCATAAACTCTTATTTGGAATGATAAGAGCATTCATATCTGAACGTTATATATAGTGGTCATAGCTATCAGACACGCAGCATGTATTATTGATAGCTTTGTCATTAAGAATTGCAAATATGGAGTTGTATGGACAGGCTCTGGCTCTCTCGAGTACATGTTATTCATGTGCGCTTTGGGTCTTCTTGTTCTGAGGAGATGCTCGATGCCGATTAGAAAATGGAACGCGCACTAACGTCCATAATAATAACAATAATAAAGCGGAGTGCCCTTTGGTAGAAAAAATGCGGAAAAAAATAAAAAGAAACAAGATGAAAAGAAAAAGAAGATGAAAATAAACTAAAGGAAAACCAATGATATCTAATGCATTATTTCCATCCTAACGAACGAAATGCCCACGCAGCGCGCACTTATATTAATTGCGAATGCACAATTATAATGAACGTTCAAGGTAAGTCGCAGCATATAAAGTGGAGTAATTTACACATTCGCGGATCTAATCTGGTTTGATTGAGTATTTAAGGAGACCATAGATCCTGAGACCACAATTTGCATAACGCTGCTTCTTTACGAGCGCGCGCAGCCGTTGTAAATACGCTCGACATCAGATGTAATAAGTACATAACATCCTGGTTATAGACCACGTTTAGACCTTGGGATACGCACATTTTTTTTTCATTAGATTTATTATGCATTGTCTTAACCATTCGAATTTAAATATCCGTACTTTATTGTACCGACGCCTGTGTATGTAAAGTGTTACACTTTTAATATCACTCTTTTGCATACACGGAATACCTGCTTTATTGCGTTACGTAAACAATGGTTCTTTGTTTATACACACACACACCACACAACAATTCCGGTCGAAATACAAGAAAAAAAATTATATATTTGATACTCAAATGTAAATCGCCAGGCCACAATTTAATGTTACTTTATAAATTTTCAATTGAAACAGAAATCAACGGTAATCCACCTGAACACCGCACACATACAATACATTATGCATTTATCCATTGTACCATAACATAGCATTATAAAATATATAAATATACATATACACATCTAAACACAATTATTCTAATAGTTCACACTTCATATATAATATACATTATTTATACAAATTTATTAAAATTATAATTCAATTTATTTTTTCATTTCGCTAATTTATTTATTTTAACCCTTTGAGCAATATTATTATAAGAGGGTAGTTCTAGGGTGGTGACTTTAGACTAAAACTAATCTCGCTACTGATTGAAGAATACCACAATCGTCTTCAATTAATTTATTTCTTTGTAAACCTCTTGGTTAAGGAGGATTTAGCAAAACGAATTAGTCTATTTCAGTGTTGGCAACTTAAACATAAAGTTACATATAAAAAAACAACCAAAAATCCACTACCCCAAAGTATGTATATTTTAAAAATCAACTCACTCACTAATATAGTTTAAAAATCAACTCAAACCGTCAAAGATGAACATAGTCTTATTATAATCTTAATATGATGAATCTTAAATCATTAAATCATTAATTTAATTTCATTAAATTCACAACAACTGAGACTCCACAACGAAAACACCAAACACTAATCAAATTAATTTAAAACATGGGTATGAGTAAAACAGAATTAAGGAAGAATGTTCGAATTAAAGATGGAAATTAGACTTAAGAAAGCTTATAAACATTTCTCTGTATTTTTAAAATTGAAACCCAAACTATTGACAAATGTAATTTGATATTGTTTTTTCCTATTATTCTATTATATAATTTTTACTTATAATAAATATATCCTAATTAATAATAATTTTATTATCTAAAGAATTTCACCGTTTTATATATTTTTTGTATGTTTTTATTATTTAAGCAGTATTAACTTGAATCCACTAAATTATAATAAATGTAAATAAATCGTAGGTTTTTTCATTTCTAATTGTTATTTCTATGATAAACATTTTCTTGTAACATATCCTTGTTATTTAACACAAAATTACAAAAAAAAAACTTTTAAATTATTTATGAAATCAGAAATAATTAATAGCTAATAAACTTATATTATATAATAAAAACCCGGACATATTTTAATAAGAATTAAGGTATAAATCTAAAACTAAATTAAAAAAAAAACTTCATTGAATTGAAAAAATTGTTCGTTTATTATATTTTCTAAAGAATAATTATTATGTATGTATATATTTTCGGCACTATTATTATATAATATATAACATATTTGTTTATGTATAATATTTTAATAAATATTATTATTTCTATAATATTCTGTACAATAGAAAAGAAAATACAGAAATCTATAGTGCTCAATTATTATGTAGTTATACAAAATATCGCCTTTAGCGAACAAAATACTATTATATTAATGATGTAAGTTTAAATAGTACTAAATCCAAACAGGATCTGAATCAGTATAATGGAGAGCCGAGAGAGGGACCCACCGAATCTAGATCAAATGATTTTATTTTTATCATACAAAATTACATAATCAATTTTTTTTAAAATTGATATAGAGTAAATGAAGATAAATCAGTTTTTACGTCCAACTGTTTTAGTTCCACTTATTGACTTAAAATTATGACCAATTGTTGGATTCAAATTTTATCCTCATGGTATTTTTACCCTGTTCGTCGATCCCTACAATGATTTTTATTTCTGTAATTATTTATATAGTTTTATGAATGTTTCAATAAATATTGTTGTTATTATTTTCTACACATTTATTATATAATTTTAGTTTACTTAGTTATTAAGATATATTTGAAAAAGATAAATCATAATATAGATTAAATGACATCTATTGTCAAAATAGAGTGATATTAGAGTCGAAATATAATATTGCTGATAACAAATCAAAACTTGTAATTTATATTCTTCTAGCGACTTGTTGCAATGATTTATAATTGAAAATAGTTATTGTGTATAACTTTCGATGTATTCATACATGAATGGTCATTTTCTAGATTTATTATCATTGCATTTGATAAATATTTTTTTCGTACGCCAGTGAACACCGAGTGTAAAAAGAAATCATTAATCATGTCCCATTATTTATTTCTCTCTTTCTTTCTTTCCTTCCTTTTTGTTATTGTTGTCGCTGCTCGAAACGCAGGTTCTTATCTCAACAATGTATGTACATTGTATTTAACAACAGGTTGCACCATTAAACTAGTACTCAAACGAGTGGGCGGCCGGTCGGTCGGTCTGCTTGCAAAGCTCTCATTATAAAACGGGAGAAAGTATCTAATACCACCGCAACGGCAACGGAGAAGAAACCAAAAAATAAAGGATAAAACCAAAAAAAAAATGAGAAGATAATCTTCGCAATTTCACATGAGATGTCGTTGATCTGTGTGCGCTTTTAAGGATTTGTAATATGAGCATCGCTAGATTCACATCTGACGTCCCCTATTTATTGCTTGCACATTAAGATTTATGCATTGCACCGAGGCAGCTCCTGCGGGAAATCGGGGTGAAGGTCAACCGTTTATGAGGATCCTTTTTGCTTTGCATCCTGCCCCTTTTTTTTACGTCGCGTACACTAAATTGTTGGCAATTAGCATATCTTAATTATAATCTGTCCGGAAGATGTCGCCATCTTTGTATGTACCGCTAACTAACAGTCACGCATTAATTAGTGTATGTTTAGTGGACGTTTTTTTTGCACAATTACTTTGATAGACTTCGGGGACTAGAAGACAAGTGTTTGTGAACAGCTAACTCGATTGATGATGACATTAACACTTGGATTTATACAAAAACCGACATCAAAATTATTTATACATATTATAAGACATCCTTTGGGCTTGATTAAACATTTCTACCTTTCTGATTTATTTATCTTTGGAATATGTTTCCTTACAGGTACTAACAACAATATTAAGAAAATAAACGTTCAAAATCCAATATAAATGTATTAAAGTTTTATTGAATCATAAAAAATAAATGGTATTATTTGTAATAATTAATATTTTCTCTTCTAATTTTACAATTTTTTGTAAAATACCAGTTTTTAAAACCTCAAAAATCGTAATTAGTATAAGTCAAAGTTTCGACTATATATTATAATTTAAAAAAAAACAAAAAATTTCAATAAAAAATAGGTTTTTCAAATTTTAATATCGTTTTTTATTTTCTTCACCAATTTTACAAATATTTATAAAATACCGGTTTATTTAATGTATATAAAGTATAAGAGCTAATCTCATTAATACATTATGTTTTAATTTTCACATCTAATTCAAATTCTTGCAAAATATCACTTTTTAAAACCTGAAAAATCTTAATTAGAATCAGAATTAATCTCCCCTATCTTCAAACTTCATTATACTAAACTAAACTAGAAGAATCATAATACACAATTAATACCGCAACAAATTCCTCTAATAATTCTAAATCTTTGGAAGTCCTGAAAGGTCTCAACATCCGTCCGCCATTTGAAGTGCACGGAAACAAAATGTCTTCTGCCATTTTGATGAATGATGCGCGTTTATTAATGACACGAGCCGCGAATTATAAAAGTCGCCGATAAATTGCCGCTCTCCTCGGATATCGCGGATTTATTTCTCGCGCACGATGCATGTGGATTCGTATACGTATACGTATTCTGCAGAGTGGAGTGATCGATTTATTGCGTTCCCAGCTGCCATTTCCATTTCCTGTTTTAATTGCTTAAATGCAATAATCTATGCCGTATGTGTTTTCACACTTGCGACGTGCGTTCGGATTAGCCATATATCATCGCCAATTCACTTCACCTGCAACATCCAATAAATCGTAAATGCTTGTTTTTGAAATCACTGCTATTGAATCATAATTTCAAATACTCTACCGTTACGGAAATCAATAATATCTCACTTGTTTTACTTATCTCACAAACGCTTCAACATTATGAAATCTCAATCTCTATTTATAATATCAAACATGCAATAGTATTATTGTACATACGAATTACACATATAAATACAGGCTTTTTGATACATGTTCGATGATACGTACATAATATTTATCATTTGACAGTACTAAACGTACATATTTCAAAATATGCATACATTTAGGTCAATTTAATCATCTGTACACAATGTACTAATCTAGTTTTCTTCAAGTCTGTTTCTTTAATAAAACTCGTTTAAAAATACATTAAATAAAATTACGATATGTCTGATATAAAACCGAAATATTCTTTAATTTCATGAACGTTTATGTGAACGAAATTACGAAACAATGTTTTTTTTTACAATAAACTTACGACTTTCTGGTTCATAACATACTTTTTTTTATTGTGCAAAATAAAAGAAAACAATCTACAAAATTAGTACCCAAAATTATTTTTTTACACATAAATGATCTGTTTTTTCCTTCATACAGTCAAGTCTCTTGTACGATATTAAATTCCTCGATTAGTCCTGTTATTTTCTACGATATTGTTGGAACTGATTACCCGGACTAAGCGAGGAATTTCTGTACTGAGAAATAAATTATATATGTTTATAATAACAAAAGAATGTCCGATTGATAGTACTTAATAATACTTGATATTGATCAATATTCTACAAAGGTTTAAAATATATTTTAATTATACTGACATGAGTAAAGCAAACAAAATTGTTGTTGAAATTGAAGAAATCCGGGTTTATATTTGTTTAAAATTTTAAGTATGAAATGAAATCATCAAAGAAATGTATACTATTCTGACTCATAAAAATTTCATTGAAGAATAGACAAACATCAACACATATTTCCGCAATTGCAATTAGATCCAACAAAACTACCAGAATGTCAGGGACATCTCACTACTTAAACTAAATGCTTTAGCCAGACTGATATTATTACCGGGTATTCACGTACGCACACTTTAAATTTGAAGGTTGACTAGTTCTATTACTACAAAAGTGTTTAAATTTTTGTTATTTGAACATTTTTTTTACATTATTTGATACTGTTAAAAACAATTGAATCATCAAATAAATAAAACAACTGTATTATAAGCTAGGGTCGGCAATCTCTTTGAAGAAAAGAGCCATTTTAAAGATAGTTCCTGATTGTCTAAGGAGCCGCACCGTGTAATAGTGTAATATCATTTACAATCATAGGAGTGTTACTGGAAGTAGCAAATTGTAATAAAAAAGAGCCGCGAATTGCCGACCCTTGTTTCAGGACCAAATGAGGATTAATAAATATTTGTAAATAAAAAAAAAGACAAAATATTGAATATTCAATTTTGTTAATTATTTACTAATTCAAATAGTAATTAATAAAATAATTAATATGTTTTTTGAAATTGGCAATTACAAATATGTGTTTAAATTTATTGTATATAAAATCGATTTCTGTATGTACATTTGTAAGTAATCAAAATTTTATGTAATTCCTTTTATAATGTTAAGATTCACAGGAAAACGAATATTTAATGCACGTTTTTAATTAAACTGTACAAATAACTAAAGATTAATTAATGATTTTCCGGAAGCGGTGATGGATGTAACACAATGAGAGAAATAAAAAATAAAAAAGAAACCCGACGTTATTGCAAATTCCGATTAATCCTGATAATATTTTCTTGGCATCGGCAACCATAAAATAGTACGCGTTGTTATTACTATTGAAAGTTCCTAGAAAATCCACGTCGTGTAACCCAATTAAAGCGATGTTTAACTATGCCGTGAAAATTGATAGTCTTTTAATAATAGAGCGCGCATCCCAACTGCTAAAGACTTTCCATGTCTTATTAACAAACCCTGCATGCGAAACGGCCGTAATTCCGTGCTAATCGATCACGTAATTAGGTGTTTGTATTCGCGCTAAAATAAATGAAGATATTAAAAGTCCTCTTCATCAGAAGAGTGTACTTCAGTTGAGAGTTTCGAGCGCGAACCCCCTGAAAACACAATGTGTAATTTTCGAAAAACCGCAGATGAGAAGAAAAGAAGAGATACTTTCGTGTTCCACATTACAGATCTCATCAGTTGGTAATTTTAGGTTTCGCATTAAATTGGCTGCGTCCAGGCAACGCTCTTCCCCCAGATCAACAAAGGTCATGTAACGTTTCCTTTGTGTGGATGTGTGTCTTTTCTCTTTTTTTTTTGGTAATTCGTACGGACGCAAAGAATAATAATAACATTATCATGAATGGAGAAAAATTATATACCATAAAAAAATTTAATACTCCCCCGAAATGTTGTGGGCTACGGCAGTGCGCCCATTCAATAAATAATCTAAAATAAATATCGATGTTCCTCTTCGTTAAAATTTATTTTAATATCAGTATTAAAATATTGTATACACCACTTAATGGCCTTCAATTATTATTATTATATATTATATATTGATAATAGTAATTATGTAGGTAATATCAATTACTCAATTTTAAGTATACTAGAATACATCGTTTCTCTATATTAATAATAGTAATAAGAGAACCAAATTAAAAAGTACATTAAAAAAATGCATACATCATTTAATTAATTAATTAAAATACAGAAGTAAAGCTACAAAAAATAGTTTTTTTTTTATAAAAATTGCATACTAATTCATTATAAAACACAATACTTCCATCAAATACACAAAATTTACAGGGTTTTGAGAAACCGTTTATTTTTTAATTATGTAATTTAAAAACTTGGTTTTTCCAATTAAAAAAATCGGTTGGTTTTTGAGCCTACACTTGAAACAAGAAAATTAATTAATTATTTTATTAAAAACATAAACTTTTTGACTAAAAATAGTTGCAGTTGATTAAAGCTTATTAAATCATAGATGAGAGAGTATTTTTTCTGTTTCTTGCAATTTTGTGTGTTAAACAATCTATAGATTTGTAGACATTCTTTATTTTAAAACATAGTTATTTTTTATTTTTCATAGTTTTATCATTTTTTTGAGTGTTGTTTTGACAATTCCCTTTTTGAACGTATATAAATTGAAAAACTTTAAGCTATCATCAATTTTGTAGAAAAGTTTCGAGAAATTAGGTAAATGTATAAGTCTTGATGTATCATCTCCATTCGTTGCTTAACTTTTTATTTTTGAAAAATATATAATTCATCTAATAATAACGAATATTCATATTGCAGTGAAAATAGAAGAAAAAAGAAAAAAAATTCTATGTTTTTTTAAATTTTAATTTTAATTTTCTATATATGAAGAAGATAATAAGGTAATGGTTTTAGAAGTCTAAGTTAAGTACTAGCTTAAGGAAACGTAAAAAGCTAATTGCAAGCAGCAACTAATTGTAAGCAACAAAGAAGGATCGTAGCGGTACAGTTGCTATAAAGATTTACAAGAAGTGGTGTTAACACAAGACGCAAGATCAATAGCTCAGGAAGCTTCTTTGAAATATTTAGTAACGAGAAATGTGTGAATTTAAATAGCAGCTGAATTGAACGCATAATAGGATCGGATTGGCAAGTAATTAAAGGCGGATTTTGATGGAGGTAAACGAAAAAAAATAAATAAATTTACAAAAAAAATAATATAAAATAAACGTGCGGCATTGTGCAGCCTCAAAAGGCATTCGATCCACGATCGGTAGCTTCAACCGAACGGAATGCTGCGCGTTATTTCTTAATGAATTTGTTGTTGAGCTGTAGATACTAGCGATTGTTCGCTGCATAAATCGAAGTAATGAAATTATCGCTCTAATCGGTCGAAGGAAGAATGGATGGGAATAACTTAATGGTATTATTTATTGGTTTCGCGTGACAAATACAGGAGGTCATCACCATCATCCGATCTCTGCTGATCTTCTACACTTTTTATTACTATTCTTATTCCCCCAACCATCTTCAATAGTTATTTTTTTGTTGCTCTATCCAGCTTCAATCCATTATTTTGTACTTGATTCAACCGCATCCAATACATTTATTTTCTTCCATTTAAGTTATTATTATAAAAATTTCGGTGTTTATCGATGTCAGAATTAAGTTGACTTCTTCATCTGCATGTTCGCTTTTCGTTTTGTAAAAGTGTAAGTTGTATTCCTTAAATCTTGCTTTATGTATGCTTATTAACCTCGATTTGGCGCGGCACTTTTGGTCGTATTATTTTTACACGCTCAAGCGAAAGAAGAAGAAGGAAAAAAAAGAAAAGAAAATACTCGGAAACTGGTTTTCTTTTATTAAGATGGTGTAAATTTCTGAATAATTATGAATTCATCTGTCATGTACGTACTGAAGCAATTAAAATATATTCAGAGTATAAGACAAAATTTCGTGATTTTTATTTCATCAACCCAATTATATCTGCCTCTACGCTAATTATAACACTTTATTTCTAGGTGTGTCTTATGATTAGCTATGTAATTAAATATTGTACGTTACAATATAATTAAGTACATTTTTTTTAATAGTTCACTTTACTACGGCCAAGACTAGTCACGAAACAAACGCAACAATTCAAGAAAAAGTAAAATATTGAAGTAATATTAGATATATTTGATGCAGTAGACTAGTGGTCAGCGAACCGGGGTAAATTACCCCAATTGAAGTAAAAGTGAATTATTGGGGTAATGAGGAATTACAGCAATTAAAATTAAAAATATTGGAATTCAATTCTCCTACTCTCTCCTCAATTATCCGACTATGAAATTTATTTTGTAAATAAATGTATTTTGGGAACCTCATTATATGTTTAAGAAAATTTACCCAAAACACACAGTTTTCTCGGAATCACTATTATGGGTTAAATAATAAACTAATATACTGCTAAGTTTATGTAAATATATAAGCTTATTCCATAACTAGGATGAGAGGAGAGAGGCTTAACTAATTTAGGGGCGCAAAATTTGACTTTTTATATAAAAAAAAATTGTTTTTGGATATATAATCATACTTTACTTAATTTTTATCATTTTTTATTGATTCGAAAATTTGAAGTGTTCATTGAAGTTTACCTTGTAAAACTATAGTAACTAAAAGTAAATAATTTACCATTATAGTAGACAATATCTAGTTATATTTATGTCTTATAAAAATTGATAATATTTGTGATTTATAAAGTATGAATCATTGATGATATATAAGTTCTAGATGTAGTTAAAGTTATGAGAAAAGGTTCTTCAACCAGGATATGATCTCCCGATGCCGGTAAATAGTACCCATGCTGTAAGTATAGTATTGTATTTAAATAATGGCAGTCTCTGGTGGCAATCAGCACGGATTGTCCTAACGTGCTTATGATCATAAGGAATATAATTAGAACTACTGTGGTGGACTGTATAATAGACTTGTTTAACGTAAGACTTACTTACTTGTTCAGCGAACACGATTGAACATAAAAAGAGTTAAAAGTATGTCCGGTTTTTTTCTCCTTTCTGAGGAGTACCTGAGCGGTTTTTGCTGAAGTAAAATATGGTTTTATAGAAACGTTAGCAATTACTTGAAGCAATGCGAACTGAAGCTGAAGGAATGCTGGATTTCCATTAGGAAAGTGCGTTTATAAATAATGAGCGTAGCCAATATATCTTCGATTTGGTCGATAAATTAAAATAATTTTCGCAATGTATCATTAAAGTGTCTCAAGTATGCGGTGCATATACATTTCCTTCTGAGTCTCTCTCTATATAGGCTATAGGCTTTCCACCCGTAACTCTTCAGCAGGAGCGGCGCAACACAGGAGACACATACAGCCACAATAAATACACCAACTATCGGAATAAACGCTAAATAACGTCGTAAATATACCGAGCGTACCGCATGCATACAACATAACTAGTTATATAATAAAGAATGTCGCGGTCGCAATAAAGTTATCCTCTTTTATGCAAAAGTGTTGGTCTCTTCTCTTGGACGCATCACGTGGGTGTTCGACGTAATTCAGGATACCGTGCGGTCATTAGGAGAGTTGCCACTAATAAGTGTTTCATCCTTACAATAAAATGATAGGTGGATGGAGGTATGGAAAGAAGGATGGGATGGGTTTTGCTTGGATTTCTAGGATTCCTGCCGCTCGAACACGTACATAACTAAAAGAATCGTAAGATCTATGTGACAGTTCAGGAATTAATCCTCGGCGATGTTGGCAAAAAAAAAAATTAATTGAAATATTATCATCTTCATTTCCTGTTCATTGCATCCGAAACCCAGAGCATGGAAAGTGCGGAAGGCGTCCAACAGTTTATTAATTTAATGATGATATTAGATCATTTATCATTTATATCATCAATTCAAGCTTATAACAAAAACATAATTCTACAATAATTTACACAGATATTCACTACTATATAACTACATTGTTTAATTCAACTACAATTATATTTAAATAAAAATAAATTATGAAATCTAAAAAGTATTTGTACCCACTCAAAATTAAATGATAATTACAAAGAAATTACATAACACACTTAAGAAAATAAAAAATTAAACCATTATAGGATATAATTATAACAGATCCATTACAAATATTGTCTGTTTTTTTTATGATAATTTATTTATAATCATTTCAATAGCTATAAAAGCTTTTTATCTAGTGTTAGATATAATTATAAAGTAACCCTAATTAATGGTGCAGAAGTATACAATTACATAAGAATCTGTTACTAATGATTGTTGAGTGCTTTACATTTTATTTATTTTCCGTAGTGACTATGTATTTTTTGTGAACTATAATTAGAATTATTTAATTTCTATACTCTAAATTCCTATGTTCTTCTTATTCCTGAAAATTGATTAAAAAATTATGAAAATAAAAATGTTGACTTTGTATCAATTGACGTGGTAGTAAAATTAAACTTCGACATTGACAAAAGGCAATGATTCGAAAAATAAGCAGTATCCTTTTGTACATTCTTTACGTAATCCGATCAGATGAGAGGTATTAAATTACTATTTGGCAATTCGGCGTAGCCACATAATGTAATAATTGGGGCAAAAGAATATCGTATAAACAGGAAACCGAAACCTGTTTGAAGGTTTCGCAAAGACGATTCTTCTTGATGAAAATAAAGAGGAACAAAAAAAACAACGTTGATCCAGGCAAGAAACGAAGGTGCATAGTGAGAGCATTGTAAGACCGGAGTGCAAGAACGAAATGAAATTTCTCCGACGTTCGAGCGTTCGAGCGAACGAGAGGGATTAATTTCACTTCTAATTAGCCTTTGTTTTCATCATTGATTTAAATGGCACTCTTTAATTAAGTTATTGAAGGTAATAATTACACCGAGGTGCAGTATCGATTTATTGAGATTGCATTCGGCCGGATAAGGAAGTTGTACTGACTGAAATAAAGCGCGGGCATTTCGTTATTTATAGAGAGCACTCTTTGATACTCCTCTTCTTCGTCGTTCGTTCGTTCAGTGTTTGTTACTTTTTATTTGATTCTTTTTCCCTCCAGTCCAGTGTTCCATTCATCCGTTGATTCATGGTAATCAGATAATAAAACGGAATGGTCCAGTTGGAGCAAGAAACCGCTGTCAATCAGACACTTTAAGTCATCCATTATTCGACAGGACTTATCTCGTTCGGTATCTGCGGTAACCTTTGCCTTTGCGCCCGATCGGTTTTCAAATTGTGATTTATAAATATACTATTGGTATCTATACCAAGATACTGCACGGAATGAACCTAGAAGGAATAGCGTGAAAAGAGTCGGATATAATGCGAAATCAATATAATCAATTGGGGCACGAATGTGTCGCAATGCAAAGTAACTGTGCGAAAAGATATCAATGGATTTATAAATGCGTTCAAATAAATTAGCAAATCCAAAGACGAAGGTGACTGTCCAACTTTAGATACTACGTATCTAGGTGTCCATTGTTCGATGTAACAGGATTATGACGTTATCTTAATAACGCTATTCAGATATTGAATTCTGTACTACTTTTAAAGCATAATTTGCTCGTTCACCATTCTCACTTCTTATTTCTACAAAAGCTCAAAGTATCCTTTTGATCAGTTTGATAGAGACACGTTAGCACCACTCGAGGCGCTCGAATCTACACAGTCATTTTAATCTAATTAATTGATTTTTTTTCTTTCTCTGTTTATTACGCAGCAAGTTTCTAAACGCATTTTACAAATCGAAAAGTTTTAATGCCGCACCGACTGATCACATACGCGAAGGAAAAAAAAATGTACGGTTTAATTAAATATTTACAGAAGCCGACCGCAATTACGAAAATCTACTTTTTGTTATTGGTTTCAATTAAAATTTTAATTAGAAAATCAATGTAATACAAATAATCATTTTGTGGTATCCGCCTAAAACCGAGAAGTGTAAAATTTCATTAACATGAACATATTACATCTAATATGAAATTAATGTTTACTATAATTTACAGATCTAACATTTTGAATTTACAATCCTTTTTTTGGATTGGATTGAAAAAAATCTGTTATGTAATGTAACTATGGTATCCAAAATAACCGAGATTTTATTTTAACGGTAATTATTTTCAATAAAACCGGTAATTGTTTGAATTGAATCTTTTACCTCAAAATATATTCATTTACGTCGACGTTGATTTGACATGAAGAAGACCACTGTTGTCATGTTCTCTTGGTACCAGTTAGGCGGACGAGTGGCGAATATATCCGCCCAACTTTTTATGTTAAGAACTATGCTTATGCAAAATTATAGTTAGATCAATATTAGAACTAAATTATAAATAAAATATGAATGACAACAATCGAATCTTTCTTGGATTTTGGATTTCAAAGATGCTATATCAGGGACCAAGTATTTTGTTTACCTATTACCCCAAAATATACCCCATCATAATGGGGGAGAGGATGAATTCAAATATTTTTATGGATAAATTGATGATGAGCGGAAGATGATTCCAATATATTTCCGCCCAACTATTTATATTAAAAACTATGCTTATGCAAAATGATAGTTAGATTAATATTAGAACTAAATTATAAATGTATACGTTTAATAAATTTATAATTTAAATAAATTTATAATATAAATTATTTAGCAAATTAATATCGATTTTATGGTTTAACTTAATATAAACTTAAATAGACAGCATACAATACTTTAATAATAGAGTTAATTCGGTAATAGACTTTGGAAAGGAACAAGATTGGTTGACTATAAAAGGCGATGACTCGTTGTTACAATTATTTAGTATCAGGTTTTTGGAGTAGATAAATCAATTTATTTGTTAGAAAGTTGTCTTTAAGAGTTATAAATGGTTTGTTTTATTAAATACCATGTACTACTACACAATACCATTAAAATATTCAACAATATATGTGGACAATATCTTATTTCATCTTTTTTTTGTGTGCAAATTAATACAACAAATTGTCACTAGTAATATATCTTCAGTGAGTGTAAACCAAGACTATAAATTAACTTTGTAGCTAATAAAACAATGTAATGTAAACAATTTCCAATCTCTTACATTAATATTTTTATTATTATCAGCTTAATTTAAATTTACACCAACAACATTAAATATTTTATTGAAACTTTCCAATCTACCACTATAATTATTTCAATAGACTCATATAAGGTTGATTTCCAACCGTATTTTTTTAAAATTTATATTGATAGGTAGATAGTATAAATAATAATTCTAGTAATTTCACAGAAATAATAACATACAGAATAGATACAAATATTAATATAAACTTTGTAAGAAATAAAAATAATACAGCTTTGATCCTTGTTCTAATTTGATCTCAAACTTTCTTTGAAGATTTCTTATGAATATTGGATGATTGTAAAATATTTAAATACTTGTAATCATAATAAAAAATATGCTCTAAATAAATATGCATGCATAGATAAGTATGTAATACTTTTCATATCCTAACAAATTCTTAATAATATTGTTGACACAGTTTCATCGTCATATTAATTGATTTATTTTCTTTGTTTTTATTCGTTTTCATAGGTAAATGTACAATCTGCAATTCCAAGATTTCGTTATATCAAAGTTTCGTTATCAGAGGTAACTTTAAACAAGGTATGTCTGTATTTTATTGTTGTTTAGATAGATGTTGTTTGCATAGATAGAAAAAAGGTATGTATAACTTCTTACAATATTCAGTTTCATAAACTTAAATACATTCTTATTAAAAAAATGATTTACATTTCTGTAGATTTTTATGTAGAATATGTTCTTTTTTGTAATTAAAAAAAGCTTTGATCCTTAATTCTATTTTATGAAATTGTAAATTTTATGAAGGACTTTACTTATTTCATTTTTTATAGAATTGTTTATTAATAAACTAATGAAATGAAAATTCTTCAGTGTAAATTTGCTTAGTCTTAATCAACTTGATTATTTGTATTCATGGAACGGAAATTAGAAATAAAATAAATGATAATTCCAAGAGCAGCATTAAAACAACTATCAAAATGATTATTCATAGGAATCGAAATTCCAAAGCAATCATCTTTAATAAGCCCAATTTATTAAAAACAGCAATCTCATCATCATAATTCAAATTGATAAAATAATAAATCCGATAGTTGATGCAGCGGTTGCCTTCGTTTGCTCTTTTTTTGTTCACCTCTCGATCTTCATCTTTCTTTCTCTGTTTGCATTTATTAGATGACCTCTCATTAAAAATTTCATTTACAATTACAGCCGTGTTGCAATGCCATCCGAGCTTCGTCCTTTACATCTCTTGTTCTTATTTTAACAACTTGGCGTTGTTCTTATTGCTTGAGTAACGAGTGCACTTACTCCACAAAAGTCACTTTGCGTAATTACAATTTATCTCGTGCATATAATATCTTCTTCTGAGGCAATTAACAGTGTCTCCGTTTTCTCGTAAGATCGATCGATTATCTCTTTATTTTATGTTTCAATTGGAATTGGGACGGACGGTGTGGGTTTCTTTTTGGGTGGAATCATAAATAATCTGCTGCTCTCTCGTTAATTGTAGCAGAAATAATTTCGCAGTTAACCGTTGCTGTTGTTGTTGTTGTTGTTCCGTGCCGAAGTTTATTACCGGCAACTTGTAATTTTCCACAAATTTGTAACACAATATATTCTTTCGCAGGTAAAACTGGAGAGGTAATAAAGTGTTAGATATTTCCACGATCTGAATACAATAATTGCATATTATTTAAACCAGAGCTGTAAACGAAGCGCAGATTGTGATCAGATTTATAGTTCACGGCGACCGCTTCTTGGGTTAAACAATGCTTGAACATAATTAACCCGTTCGCATCCGAAGGATACATTTTTATTTTCGACTCTTTAACATCACTACTTTTCTATATTTATTATCATTTATATTATTATTTTCATCATATATATTGTACGCCACATTCTAAGTAATAATTTATAGAATTGCTACATAAAAGAAGGAAATTCAAATCAATTCAAAATCTAGTA
Source organism: Nicrophorus vespilloides (assembly GCF_001412225.1). Lineage (NCBI taxonomy): Eukaryota > Metazoa > Arthropoda > Insecta > Coleoptera > Silphidae > Nicrophorus > Nicrophorus vespilloides. The sequence goes on from NW_017099742.1 coordinate 43,136, forward strand.
ATCCTTTCTATTTTAAAGGACATCAAGCAAAAGGAATTTTTGGTGGCACTAAGATAACAATAAGTTGAATTTATATACCAAAACGTCAATCTTGTCAATACATTAAACAGCAGATATATTTTGTACACAGGTTAATTTTCTTATGTAAAATTGCATTTGATTGCAATTTTCTTGATTTGTACATGAACTTATAACTAGTTGGTGTTATTCCTAAATCGCGGTATTCGTAAAATCCCGAAATTTCACAGGAATCGGAAAATTTTAATATGAAATCTTTGAAGAAATTTAATCTGTTATAATTTGGCTTTCAAATACATTAGCGAAATTACCGCATTTCCTAAAGTATAAGACTTTTTTTAAAATGTAAAATTTCATCGTCATTTAAAAAATATGTAATTTAATCTTTAGAGAAAAAACAATACGACAATTTATAAATGGTTATGCTAAGATTTAGGAAAATATATAAAATATGAAGGAATCTATATCAGGAATCGGCGATTTTGTTTACTTTTTACCCCAAAATATATTAATTACATCAACATTACCCCCTTAATAATGGTGGAGATACATTGATTTTCAATTGCTGAACGTTTTCATTACCCAAAAGAATTCACTTTTACCCCATCTGAGGTTCGTCGATCCTTGCTCTATAGTTTGGAGTAGTTCATTATTTTGGAATTACTTGGAAAGTAATTTAGTTAATTAACAAATAGATTAAGATTTCCTACCTAGATTTGTTAATTGTCTTTAATAGTTATTATTAGTATTAGTGCAAAGGCGAAAATAAAAGAAGAGATTGAAAACTTAATAAATCATAAAGGAAACCGTTAGAGTAATGAAGTCCTACTGGAAAGTTCGCGGTATATATATGAGCGCGAGTGTAGATTATTATTGGCAGGATTGAAGGTGTATCATTATTCAAATAACACTTGCGTTTTGAAATGGTCGATTTGCATAGTTATTAAATTGGGCTCGTGCTTGGTACAATTTCGTCGGAAATTGTTTTTGTATAAAAAAAGAAGAACAAACAAGAAGAAATGAATAAAAATACGATTATAGGTTTAATAAAATTTAAATTGGGTAGAAATTTTTATAGATTTTTCTCTTCCTCTATTATTTGTTTCCGGCATAATAAAGCTGACGGTGGCACGCTCAAAAATTTTATGGTCACCGCAATTAACTAGCATTTGTAATTATAAATCAGTATTGGAGGGATATTTTAATGGATGACTTCCCGTTGAGATTAAGGCGAAGCGAGAGGATGTGTTTTTCACTTTTAATTCGGTCTTGCAAAGAGTGGAATGGCTCGTGCTGGCCTAAAGGATGTGCACTAACCCACACAAATGCCTACTATAGGAGTGAAAAGCCTTCTCCTCACTTCATTTCGAATATATAGGTATGAATATATGCATGCATGACGTGCGCCACAATCCTTTTTCCGAACACTTCCTTTTATCCTTTGCTTGTTTCGGTTGATTACAAGAACGGAGGTGTCATTTCTTGCATTTAATATGCCCACTGAAGTACGCGTTTGAACTCGGGCAAGAACCGGCAACAGCACTTACGCATGCATTAAACCATATTAGAGGTCTTTGAACGGCGCTCGGGCTCAAATTATCCTTTTTTCATTTGCATAACTTACTATTTTATCAGCGTTGACCATTGCGCTCTTGCACATGGATTATTCCAATTGCACAAAACCAAAACGACGACGTAATCATATTAAAACAATCATTACGTTCGCACTTGCTATTACATTTAATGATCCTGTATTACAACATAGACTGAATACATATCACTTGAATTATACTCATCGCAAATGCGCGCTTCCATCTAATTTCTTATATCCACACAATCTCTTATGATTCTTCTCAACGACCATATCAATTCAATTGTGACAAATTTGACAATACAAATATTTAAAAATAAACTTAGAGTTCGGCAACTCGCGGCTCTTTTGATTAATTATTTGTAAAGCTACGTGCGGCTCCGTAGACTTTTTTTTAAATAGGCAATATCTTTAAAATGGCTCTTTACTCCAAAAAGATTGCCGATCCTTGGTTAAAACTGTAAGTCTTTAGGTTTTTCTTATTTACATAATATCTCATCTTGACTACTTACTATTACATGCAACTACAAGTAACCAAAGTAATTTTTATCACAGAAATTAATTACATATTTTAAATGAGTACAGAAAGATCTCATTTAACATTTCTTCAATTAACGCTAATTTAATAAAGACTTCAGTAGGTATGGATGTGACTTCATTTTTTACTTGTTGTCTAGAATACTCAACGAGAAACGACATTAAAGAAACTGCATGTAATAATGATTTTTTTTTAATAATAAAGTAACAATAATTTGTTAGAGTTAAAAATAAATCATTTCAAATAAAATCTATTGTATTCTTATTTGAATATATTTTACAATTCAAATAATGAATTGGAAAATATTAAAATTTAAATAATGCCTTAAACCAAATGCAGTATTTTATGCGTCGTTTGCTCCTACATAAGTATCCTTTGTTGATTTATGTTGAGAGTAGGAGGTTAGAGCCCAGGGATGCAGATCTCTATTTAAGTACTAAAAGCCTCAAAAGGCGAAACATGTTTAAATATATTGGACATCATTAATATATCATATACTTAAATCCATTTTAAGCTCTGTTAACGTCACTATATTTGAAACGATTGTGTTTATTGTAAAATGAAAAAAAAAATGCATGATTTATTATTATAAAGTATTTGCATTTTGCATAGTATTACTCAAAATTTATTAATTTTTGTTGATAAATTATCTTACATAATAAGAATTTTATTAGCAATTAGTAAATGGAATAAAATAGGCATTTTGTTCACATTGAAGCTAATGTATAAAAATATGTAAATAAATATAATTATTAATTAAAAAGTGTTATCCTCATTGCTTCTTGTACTCATTTCCAAATAAAACTATTTCTAAAATTGCTTTTTTTTATATAATTTTAACAATTATATAGAATAAATATCTTTGAGTTTTTTAATCTACAAAAAAAAAAGTTAATATAATGAATATAAACATTCGTAGAAACGCAGATGACGTTCTTAATCACTAGTTTTCAATTGCTAATTACTAGGAAACAATAAATCGTATTAAAGATTAGACATTAAAAAAATATAACTAATAATATTGTCGCTCTCATTCTCTTGTAGACTAATTAAGATATCTTCTATTTTGATTTTGTCATTAAAATTATTCGGAAAATTTAGAAAAAAACACCATTAATATTGAATTATAATTTGTTTTATGTTTGGTTATGTAAATCTGTTGGAGTTGTTAGTAGTTGTATTATTTAAGAATACTGAATTGCAGCAGATTATAATTAAATTAATTTTAAAATTATTCAGCTGTTGTGAAACGGTTAATTATTATAAGAACTGCGTCTTTGCTAGAAGCTTAGAAATCAAATCGACAGATCTAAAAGTAGGATAATTATGAGGAAATCAGAAAAAGAATAAAAAAAATGCAGTTTGCAATACATTTTCTTGTATAAAATTATTAAAAAATAAGTCTGTTACATTTTGCTACATAGTAAATGAAACAATTGTACTTCTTTATCTATAATATAACTGAAATTAAGTTTTTGTAGTTAGTAAATACTAATAGTAACATTCAGTATACAGTATGAAATATTTCAATATAGAGTATGTGATTATAAATTATTGATTCAAATTACCTGGTTTTTGTGTTGTTCTATTAGATCTGTAGATATGATTAGTAATTGTACTGTATAAAAATGTTGAGTAGCTGGAGATTATAATTAAATTAATTTCAAAATTATGCAGTTGATGTGAAACGGTTAATTATGCGTCTTTGAAAAGCATCTAGCAAATCAAATTGACAGATCAAGAAGTAGGATAAATCTGGGAAAATTATATGAAGAGAACAAAGAAAAGGCAATCGAGGCCGTTAGAGGAGACATTCTAAAAGTAACATCGTTGGAAAATGCGATAATTCGTGGTTGCTGCTGATGAAAATAGGAATGCAATTGAATGGATGTTGCGGTAGCCGCACTCATGATATTAGCGGGAAGGGCATTAAATGATGTTATCTCATCATCGATTATGGCAGAAAGTGTACGAGATGCAATCTGAGGAAGGCCGAGATCCGGTACGGATCACACAGAGAGAGCATTTTACACTTGGGGCCTGACACGAAACTGATGATTTTCCCATTCTTATCTTATTTTCTTAACGTGTATCGGGCGTACGTGTTAAACGTTTACTCACTAATAGGTTTAGTTCTTGGAGTGACCTTAATGGATGGACGAGTATTCGCGACCGAAACTGGCGTTTCCCAGGATCCTCGGGGTCAAGTACAGCCGCTAATAGATGGACGCTAATCAGTTTAATTCAATTTGTTTCAACATTTTTATCACCGGAAAAAATACAAGAAAATAGTTAGGATAAGAGGAAAAAAAAAACAAGAAGGCGTAAATAAATGAAGGAGGAAGAAGTATCTGAGTCTGAAGTAATTAACTTGAAACTGATGGAAGCCAATAACGTGTGCGCAATCAATAATCCACTTACGTACACTCATTAACCCCGAAGAACGTAATATTTCGCAAGAACTGAAACAAAAACAAAAAAAACGGGCATAAATATAATGAATCCTTTTTCGCAACAATGATATATTCCGCGTCGCCTCCCACGTGATTAATCACTTTTTATTTAGTTCCCGTAGTCACTGCAAAGTGAAAAATAATTACGATTCCGAACACCTACGGCCTATTTGTTACAAATCTTCACAAAACGTTTCGCCTGCAACGAAACCGTAAGTGTTAAATAATGCCCACAGATTCACACTGTTTGCGTTACATGCCATCCATCTATTTCCATTTTTTTCATCTTCTTCAACTTCACTCGTCTTCACGCTGCGAGCAAATCAATTTTTCAAACGTGTAAAATGAATATTAGTTCGTGATCCACAAATCTTTGCTAGTCCATTATTATTTCAAGCACACTACACGACTACAAAAAAATAATAAAAAAAACTACGTTTCAATCTTTTCTGATTGTTATTAATAGTCGGTTATTTGCATCGTTTCTTTTCTTGTTTGTTTTTTTTTTTAATTCCAGCTAAAGAATCTAGTGCAACTAACAATTTCGAGTCACATAACTTTGGGAGGTTCACGGTAAAAGTATCTGAAAGCGTTATAAATTAAAACTAGATTGTATGAATAATCTTGATCGAGGATTGTTCCCTGATCCAATTACTCCTCTGAAACTAATTATATGGACGAGATATACACAATAAATCCGCGACACGAGAATAACATGTAATTGAGACGTTTAGTTAGAAACAATATTTATAAGATCCGCAGATAAATAACCAATTTCACGGTTCTGATTTATTAGTTGTTATCATGGTCCATAGTATCGCAAATAATACAACATAAACTTAACCAGTTCACATTGAAATGATGAATACTTATCGGCCGATAAATCTAATGGAAACTTCCCTTTTTTTTAACACTTAATTGAATGCTTGATTTAATGTTATTTTATACGATTATGCAATGAAAATGTTAATTTTATTAAATTACTATGCACTGGAATTAGGGAAATTATATTTTAGAAACATTCCGTTTAGTTGTAATTTATGTTTCATTGCGTAACTCGACTGGAAATTAGAATTCAATAGTTCTTCGGATGATTTAAAACCTAAAATTATACTGATTATTGTATAAAAAATAATATTTATGTACGGGGAAAACAGGTTTAAATTTGAATAAAATTATCTATTAATTTATGTAATACTGCAACTGAACTACGCGATAGATAAAGACACAAATTTATGTCAGATTTACAAAAAAAAATCAGAAGTTTTGTCTAAATAATTTTAATTTATTATTGAGATTTGGATATTTTTTTAAGATAAAATCACGTCTTAACATAAAACTTATTTCCAAAAATACAAATATGCGTAAAATTTTCAACAATTTTTATTGCGATTTCTCGAAAATTACATTTTCAAATTTTATTTAATTACTCGAAAACTGTCAAACTTATTATATATGTTATTAGTAACTCTAAAGCGAGTATCTATTACGCATCTAATGGTGTAATTATGGTTATCTAATTTTAAATTATTAATGAGATATTACTATTTTTCTAATAAAAAAAACTTCTTTCAAATATAATTAAATATAACATAATAACGCAAGATAATTACATCATCATAAAACTATGGTTTCTGACCTATCCCTAATAGTTTTAAGTAATAATTAACAGGATCTTATCATTATAACGAATTTAAAAAATGTATATTAAAAAAAATTAGTAACAAATTGTTGAATAACTAATCATAACGATTTTGATATAATTTATGTGAAATGAAAGGCAAAAATGCTTTTACAAAATAAAGATCAAAATCGACGCCTGAATGTATTCGCGATATCTCTGAAATACATCTAGCCACTTTGATTAATTTTCATTTTTGTAATTTAGAAACGCAGCGATTTTTTTTATATAATTCCACATAATTTATGTAATGGCTTTGAGTATTTGTTGAGTTTATGCAACAGAATGTGACTCAAATCCGGTCGAAATAAATAAATAAATATAAATTCGTTGTCGACACACACACACAAATTGTATAAAGTATTTGATCGATCGAGGCAGAAACAATTAATTACTTCTTCTGGCTTATATAACGCACGCGACGAGAAGAGAGAAATAGCAAGTAAAAAAATACTGACCTGTCCTACATCTTGCCTACACCTACACAAACACCGGCGAGTTTCTAATAAATTTCCAAGCCGTTAATCGATACGTGATTGATAGCCTATAACACTTTTGTAATGTATCCTTGCAAAGCAAACGACTGCGTTTTATTTTTATGTATTAAACGTCTATCGTAATGCATTGATTTTCAAAATTATGTATTATAGAAGGAAAATGTAAGCGAATCCGCTGTACACTTTGATTAATTTTAATTCTATAGAGGAAATATCAAAGGAAATCGATTTGCCATTCCATACATAATTCAGATGGCAGTAAATATAGGGTGTTGGTATTTTAATTGCAACAAATAAATCATCGATGGGTGTAATTTTAGTTTAATTAGTGAATGATGATGCTTCCAGATCGGGATGATGAACTTGTGGTATTTTCAGTGTAGGCGGGAAAAAAGAGAAAATAGGAGAAATATAAATGATCGTAGTTGGATTTAGAGGAATTTCTCCTTGCTCCATCTTTTGCCAAATATGGTAGAACTTTCCGTTACAATTGTAGATATGCTTTTTTATTGTTTCCTATTTAATTATAACCGAATGATTTCTTGCCCTGTCATTATTCTGTAATTGTGAGATCCATATAATTATGCTTTTATTGGTTTCTATTTAATAATATTATTTTATATCATGATTCACATTATTCTTGAGATTTGGAAAAAAATGTTCAGAACCAACTTAAACAAATATAAAAACAATATAAGGTGATTACAATGTACAAGTAACAGTTTTATAGACGATTTCTAATCATAAAGTTAAAGTAAAATTTAGAAATTACGACAATGACGATAATGATTTTAGAAATATTTTTAATTTCATCATTTAAAAATATTTTTAATGATTATGATATGGTTATTAGCAAATGGCAATTAGAAATGTATTAAATCATACATGGGCGGATATATCCGCCGGTAGTCCGAAAATTGAATGTCAATTGACTAAATATAAAAATTTTATAATATCTTTTATTTGTAAAAATTTGTTAAATAATAATGGGAGAAATATATTATATAATAAGGCAAGAATTTATATGAGAGTTTGAACCAAATTTAGTTATAAAACAATAATAAATCTGTTATTTGAATATTTGAAAAAAAATATATAAACTTTTATTATAATTGTTGAAAATTTACATTGAAATTACAATTATATGTTCAAATGAAGTTTAATAAATTATTATTATATTTTTGTTATTATAAATGTATAAAAGCAACGATCATAAGGAAAAGCAATTGAATAAACGACTTTCAATTAATTTTAAATAAATTGACCGAAACATGCGGCCATTAATATCGCTGCTACGTCTAAATTATTGGCATTATCCCATGTCGCGAAACGCTCTTTCATCTCGCCAAATGTCAGACAGATCTTTCGGGCGGTAATTAAAAACGAAACGCTTTCAATATTCATTGGAGACTCACGGAAAATCTAAATTATTATGCACGTTTGCGCGTAACGATATTAACGAGCTATTGCGATATCTGAACTAATCATATGCACGTTAGTAAACACTTCTATTTTTTTTATATATATATGTATAAATTTTATACCTGTGTTGGAAGAATTTCAGTAAATGTGCCGTGCACACACTCATATTCCGCATTTGGGATTTGCGTAGGTACATTTAACACCTTGATCCAAGATTAAGAAAGGTATGCGTTAATTGACTTATAGTTGAAGATTATGAGATAATATGTGTTTTCATATTCATTTAAAGTAAGCAACAAAAATAAAACAAACAATTTTTAGGTAAGTTTATTAAAAAAAATAATTACATATTCGATTACATAAAACAATTCTTTTTCTGGAAAATATCTATTACTTTCGATTATTTTACAAAACTTTCAGAGGTAGATCTTACATGTATAAAATGGAACTTCAATTTTTCAGCTAATGTTAAATTTGTTAAGAATTTTGAAAAATACACATTAAAAACAATGCGCAATTGTAGTATCACAAGGCTTGTTAACAATTGTTACCGTGTTATTCGAGACTTGGCATTGTGTTATTGCAATTGTTTTATAAACATGCCATATTTTAGAAATGTTCTCATTTTTTTATTCGCGTAAAGCAAAAACGTGTTGTATGAATACCGTGCTGTTACTAATTTTTACTAATTTTTTCCGATAAATTGTATTGTTTCGTGTTAATAAAAATCTAACTATAACAGAATACTCACCTTAATAGTCTCACACTATTGTTTTAAGTATTAAATACTTTAAAGAAATCGTGCAAATATAATATCGTGTTAAAATAGAGTTGTCGCAATTTTGACCGTGTTATTCCAGACTCTGCTTTAAGTACTGTATTATTCCATTTGTGTTGTAGAACTTTGACTTCTACGAAATTTTCCCCAATTCTTGGATCGTGTTATAGCAAAAACATTTTTTGTGAATATCGTGTTATACATGAATTACTTGTTTTTACTATAGTTTTTACAATAATTTTAACTGGTAGTAATAATTATAATTATTCATTAACTAATTAATTATAGTAATTTGTTTATGGTTCTAAAACAACAGCTTGTTTACCACTTAGATTCTTGTAAATTCGTCTATTTGTTTACTATTTTTAAATGTTGAAAACTACGCGTGAAAAAAATATTGGCGAAGCAATGAAACGTGTTATTTATTATTAAAATATGCATACATTCAAACCAACTCAGTTCGTTTATTTTTGTAAATTTTGTAAATAGAATTTAATATTGTTTTTGTACATTTCCAACCTACACTCGTGCTCCAGTATTGAGAAAGCTATATATTAATTAAACTGGCAATTTAATATATTCATCGATTTCTACAATCTACTAGAGATGCTGGATATCAGTTTTTATCCCAGTTTTAATTGTATCATTTACACAATATTAATGATTGCAAAAAACGGGCAACCCAACCTTCTGCTCACTTATTAACGTTAATTGATGAGCCTTTTTTTACCTTCGAGTTTATATCAGATGTACATACATAAGTGATTTTGTGCTTAAGTTAATATTGCACGTAATATTGAGATTGTATCAATTTCCTGCTGCCATGTTCATGTTATAACAGAATAAAAGGATGGGTGCTCGTTAATTGCATCTTGTATTCAATAGAACTGTTAATAAATAAACAATAAGATTCTATGAAAAACTTGATTTAGAAGTATTGATGACATGATTTATTACGAGTAATTGATTCCGATAAACTTTTTGAAACCGGACTAATCGAGGGCTTTGAAACCGTATCAAAGGAATTGCACAAGAAGAGACTTAACTGTATAATATTTTAGAATTTATTTTGTCAATTAAAATTTAATTGATTACTAATTACTATAGTAAGTCCAGACTGATCGAAACCGCACTATGCGAGATATTACTATACATACAAAAATAAACCTTACAAAAGAGATATGACTTTATGAAAGGAATAAAACGTAAAAAAAAATATTTTGTCTATTAATTTTCCACAATTTATTTTTATTTTGTCAATTAAAATTTAGTTTGTTTTGAAACTTTCATATTGAACTATAGTGAATCCGGATTGATCGAATCCGCACTATGGGAGGTATTGCTGCACATACAAAAATAAACAGTACAAAATAAGACTTGACTGTATAATAAGAAAAAAAACTGATTATTTATGTAGAAAATATAGTTTGTTTATTTTGAAACTTTCAAACTGTTATTTGTAGTGAATCCGCACTAATCGAAGTCGCACTATGCGAGTTATTGCAAGTTATTAACAAAAACTAACGTTGAAATAAAGTTTACATAATTATTAAGAAAGATTGAGGCCATTGCACCTTCGATATAATTCCGTCTTTAAACATCCATGATTATTTTTAATAGTCTAAGTTTTTTTTATGTAACTGGAATCGTTCAAAAAAAAGTATCTCGTATTCAAATTAGCTTATTCATTAGCGAGTTATTGAATCTAATTTACTTCAAAGCTTCATGCGAGTAGAAAGAATATACAGCAAATCGAATTGCTGAGGCGAATATTATATGAATTAAAGATTACGTTTATTAGTATGAGACGTCCACCCACTTGAATCCATCTCCTGCAATACCTCAACGTCTTCTCGCTTTATATCTTTCTTCTTTTATGTATTTACTCTTTTTTTTCTCTCATCTCATATATATATTATACATCTCTTCGCTCTGATCCGTCTACTCTCCGTCTTTGATTAATGCAACAGAACTAATAACAAATCTGATTTATTTCATTTCTAATCCGTTTCCCCTGTCGCCGGCGGCCATAAAAATTATTGTGCGATTACCCATGGAATTCGAAGTAAAAAAATCAGCGAATTATTTATACTTGAAGAGATACAGAAAATAAAATACTATTTAGATATTGCTTTTTTTTCGATTTGAATAAATTTGCATGCATCATCATAATTTACATATTTAAATTATAATTATCATCCGAATTAAACAATTAATTATTCACATAAAATCGGTGCTTGTACATTAAATTACATGAAAAATTTAATTTTTTTTGGTATAAAACTTCGATGTTTAACGGTAACTAAATAAAACAAGAATATTAACTCTACAATATAACAAAAACTTAAACTTTACTTTAAAGTATAGAGAACATACATTATCATTAATTACGTGCTTTCATTAAGTTTTTTTTCTAAAATACAATAAAAACTAATTTATATTAAAATGCAATTAGATTACAAATTAATTCCATGAATAAAGATTTAACAAATATAAATAATAGACAAATAATAAATTGTATATTAATTAAATTTATCCTACCTTCATTTTTTTTTATTTAATTATATGAAAATGATTCTAAATTAGTAATTTCTTGGAAATTCTATTATTTTATTATAAAAATGAAGCTAATATTATAAATATTAATTAAATTCAACCATTATTTTTTTTTTAAATAAATCAAAATTCTTATATAAAAATTATTCTAAATTTGAAACTAAAGTATTGAAAACAAAATTCTGTATGTGACAATTTTGTATTACATATATTAGTTTGTTATTTATACAATTAGGTATTATTATCGTTACATAACATATAATTAATATTATGAACAGCTGTTGAGTTTAGTTTTATATAAAACCACCTACGCAAACATATGTCTGTACCAGTTTTTTCCCGTGTTTCGTGTAAATGCATTCCTTTGCGTATATATCGACGGATCTTCTCCTTTTGGACGTGTAATAAAAAGATGTACTTACTAGTACACATCTTTTCTAACAAACGCATCTGCGAACCGACATTGTGCGTTCTTTTTTCGTTGTTCTGCATTGTTGTTTATAATCGTTCCATTAAAGCAATTCATTATCAATCAGACATATATAGACCGACAGTAAAACTTCTAAAGATCTTCAAGCTGATTTCCTTTTAGAAAATAATCCACCATTTATTTTCTAAATATATTTTAAATTAAAATATATTGTATAAATCAATATAAATTTATGAGCAAATTAATTGTCAATTAATTTCTGGTTAATTAAACCTATTTAATATTATCGTAATATCTTCATCTACACATTAAATCTTTTCCTGCATTGCAATGAAAACCAATTTCTATAATATGATTACGGTTTATCGCATTTAGTATTGACAAAATGTGCATATTTTACTCAAAATTCTATGTTAGTTGTAATAATTTATATAGTTTTTATTTCATACTTTATTAAAGTAATTGTTGTGATAAATATTGTTATTATTAATAATTCATTAATTATAGGTTTATATAATGTATAAGTAGTGAAGTCCAGTTTTATATCTCCTTTGTTTTGCATGAAATATAAATATGATCTCAAATTTTCTATGATAAATGCGAAAGCAACACTTTTACCGCTACAAACTAAAACATGTATTTATCATAACACCAACTAACCGTGAATATGTAAGAAACAAATCTTTTTTTATGAGTTTCATTTCAAACAATTTTTGCAAAATTATATTACGTATTGAAACAAAATATATAAACATTTAATTTTATTAGTGGATAATTTAAGGAGTAAAAAAAGAGTGAAATTTAGGGGTTTTGGGCTAACATTGTTTGTGGACTCTCTCAAATCTTATAGCAAATTAAAATATTATAATTAATTAATTAATAACTGATATTAGAAAGGTAAATATGTCACATTATATAAATAATATCCTATTTTTTAAAAAACCTAGTTAATACTGCTTTTTCAGGGAGTGTTTATGAGATTTAATTTTTTTTCGATACACAACGTAATGCACATTACATTTTATCATGAATAATATTATAAATTATTATATTTATCATAAAACTAACAAAGCGTGGAAATGTTACAAACAAATGCTCTTTATGGGAATTGTAACAAATATTGTTTGCTGTATTTATATTGTTGTAGTGAAGAAATAGATATATTAATCTTAAGGCAAATAAATATTGATTTGTGTTATATTTTATATGCAAAATCATTGTGTTGATTTATAATTCAGTTCTAATTTTCATATACAGTATGTTTTTTAGTGTAAAAAATAAGAAATTACTAAATATTCTTTGCTGCAGCGTACAATAATCTTAGAACCTATAAATACAAAGTTGTGTAAGTAAATTCATTGCATAAATTTGTGGCTTGGTTAATAATGTATCATAGGGTTGTACTTATGAGGTTGAAGCTATGTGTTTTTTTTTGAGTTGGTGTAAAATTAATAAGTAGTACAAAGTTGAAAGCGATGCGAAGTTATCATGGGTATTATTATAAATCGAGCCACGTATCTGGGAATTAAATTTGCGGCTAGAGTTCATCCGCGGTAATGGTTGTTCAGTTAATGTGCGGTTTGAAGGGTATGATTTCTGGATGTATGGATAGATATATGGTTGTACAGATAGATGGTAGATGATAGAATTGGGGAGTCCGCTAAGTGTTCGTAGATTAAAATCTCGGCTATCTTTCGAGGTTGAGGGAAGTGGATGGGAGTGGACACGTTTAGATATTACCAAGTATCATCTATCAACGGTATGTGGCTCAACTAGACCGAGACAGGTGCTCGGACTCGAACTGGCGCTGAACCGTGACGGAGATATCTCAGATATCAATCTATGGCACAAAACTAATCTATACAAATGACTTTTCCAATAATGGAGCCCCCCATTATTAATTGGATTATCGTACGCGATGCGACGATTGAGGCATCAATAGAATTATAAGCTAGTTAAGAGAATAAGTGCGTTGCACAACCATCTAATTGGATATGCTAGATCCGTTCGCTCTAAAAATCTTCGCGAATCGAGAAACCATTGCCATCTCACTTATCGTATACATTTTACAATTGTAGAAGAAGCCAGCACAAACAATTACTGTCGAAGAGACAAAATACATTAGCCTTAGACTGGATATACAATCATAATATCAAGATCGTCTTATCCATCAGGCTGAATACAATTTTAAGGGTCCTCGAAAAAAATATGGAAATAAGGATTTAATTTTGTTGTTTTGCTTCAATAAACATAGACCTTCTACATGCACGTAGGGTACACGACAACCTTAATGCGGCCCTGATTTTTATGACCTTGTTCAAAATGTATATGTAAATTTGTCGACTTCCACTCGGCGTCGAAATATAGCTCATAAACTGCATGATACATATTTTCAGTTTTAAATATAAAAAAAAGGACGAGCAAAATAGAAGTACAGTGGAACCTCGCTTAACGAGTTTAATCAGTTACAAAATTTCCGGATTTTTACTCGCATCGTGAAATACTTGTACGACTACACAAGTTTTACATAGTACGTGTACACAAGTTTTAAAAATGATGTAGTAGGCGCGTAATCCGGGACTTCTCTTCTCATCGTCACTCGTTATGTAAAACGTCGCTCGTTAAGCAAGTCATTTTCTTACAATTCATTTTGCTCGTTAAGCAAACAGTATTAGTTTATAAATTAAAGATTTTTTTTAATGTAATTTTAAAAAACCGACAAATCTTAGTAGAAACAACTAGTTTCATGAGGATTAAATCTATTAACTAACATTTTATAGGATGAGTAGTTACGATAAATATTTATTTGTACCAATAACAAATCTGTGAATGTTATATAATTAAAATTATTGTTTAAGAACAATGCCATAACTTCCACCTTGAGTACCCTCCATTTG
>NW_017099743.1:0-13937 GCF_001412225.1 Nicrophorus vespilloides
CAGAGCATCAATACACTACTGAAGTTAACTTACAAGACGACAGCCAAAAATCTAATCATCATAATGGTAACTATCCACCGAATATGATAATCCATTTAATTTAACTATTATAGTTATATTTTGAATGTTTCTAACATGAAAATGATGATTTCCATAAATTTGCTGATAGGTTCACTTAAAACGGCATTGTTTTAACTTTAATACGCATATTGATTATGTAATTGGTATACGTGTTTACAGAGTAATAAGATAAAATTTGATATAATGACCAAAACTCGAATAATTGCTATATTTCGTCAAAAATTAACATTCTGTAATATTATTATATCTGAAGATGTGAAATTATATTATAGAGTATAATAGTTTTCGCTTCATGTGTCAAAATATTGTTGTATAAGTGGACTTATCGGCCAATTACCACAAATACGGTAAACGTGATGTTTTAGTGCAATGAGGACGTACAGCAATAAGAATATTGTGTCTATGATTTTTTACCTTTCAAATCAAGTAAATAATGCTGATGTAAATAGATATATTTTGGGGTAATAGGTAAAAAAAGTTCTCCAATCCATGGATTAGTGTTAAAATTTATAAAATATATAGATTTATCAATATAATAACACTAGTATAGTCAATTCACTTTATTAGAGACAGCGCAACATTTATTATCCAGTAGTTATGTAATACTTTATGTTTAGTGTGTAATAAAAAAGCCAATTTCAATTACAGATTTCGTAATTTATATAATATTATTATTGGAAAAATCTTTATCACTATATCGGTTTTATCCTCATACATTACTATTTTTCAAATGTATTTTAATGTTCTCCAAATTATTTGTTTTTCGCCACTTTGCATAAATTATTTCTTTTTTTCAAGTAAATATTATGAGTATTCATTTTAGTTTCAGTAAAAGTGCATAATTACTACTGAACAGTATTTCCTAATATTGTGTGATACAATATTAAATCAGGAGTTATTAAACAGTCAATATATGCATATGTTTTGGTAAATGTAAACATTTACTACTTATACAAACTAATAAATACCTATTTTTTTGTAAATGTGCACATAGACTATTTTTATTTTCAAAAATCTAATTCAGATCTCCATCAGCATAAGGATAATTTATTGGTTAATGTGCATATTTACTAATTTTTTTATGTACATTAATTTGTTGCTGTATTTACAGATAATCTAAATTTGTCAATAGATATATATGTGTAAGTTTTGATAAATGTGAATTTACACAACTTATCTAAAATAATGGTGGTATGTCTATATTTTAGAAAATATGCACTTATGCTACTTATCTTAAATAGTCAATATATGCCTAACTTTTGCAAATGTGCATTTATACTACTTATAGAAACTAGTTAATAAATACCTAAGTTTTTTTTTTGTAAAAGTGAACATGGACTACATTTATTTTCAAAAATATAATTCAGAACATCATCAGCATAAGGATAATGTTTTGGTTAATGTACATATTTACTAATCAACAATATTTTTGTGTACATTAATTTGATGCAGTATTTACAGATTATCTAAATTTGTTAATATGTCAATTTTTGGTAAATGTGCACTCTTACTACTTCTCTAAAATACTACAATACATAATTATATGTCAATATTTTGGAAAATATGTATCTTTATTATCCAAAATAATCGATATATTTCAAAGCTTTGGTAAATGTGCAGATTTAGTACTAATATGTAGATTTCACTACATAAATAATAAAGGACAAAATTATGAACCAATTAAATTATTAATGACAATTCATATTTTAACAGGGACCTTCCAACCAAATCGATTTTAAATACTCTACTTTCACAACATAATTAATTTACGTTGCGGTAATTTGCACTTTATTAACTGGGAAGCGTCTGAACTTAACTAATTATTAACTTTATTTACAGTGACTTTTGCACACAAAATCCAAGCTTAAACTTACCTTTAATCCTGTTGCTATCAAAAAGGAGAGACCAAGAGAGAACAGCGTCAATCGTTCCCCATGGACCGCTAATTAAAATCTGAAAAGCTGTCGCCTCGCAAAAACGGTCACATAATAATAATATTTCCAGAATTGCATCTCCATCGATTATTTTTACCATGCATACAAATTCCAAAAAGAAAAACAAAATAATACAAAATGTGTGAATGTGGAACCGAAAATTCGTTCCAATTTCTATTTTGCATGCAAGGTGAATTGTTTGGGAGAATTCGAAACGTAATAGAACCGCGATTTTGTTTTTCGATTACGCAATTTTGAATATTTGCATATTTATAATATTATGTCGATGTTATTGGTGGTGTGGGCCGCAATACGCTAACATTTCTATTTATGTCGCAATGGAAATTATGCAATTTTCGCATAGAGAAAATTTTGCAAACGCGTTTGTTTTGGTTACTATGTATTATCAACACTTTGTTGAGCTTTATTTAATGCTTTGCAATAGAATATTAACAAATACACGTATTGGTTTCATGTGTTATGTAACAAAAGGTACAAACATTTAATGAATTACTTTTTCAGAACAAATAATTCTTTCTTACAGTAATGTCTATAATAGTTCAGCTTCAGTTAGTGCGGATTCAGTATTGTGCGGTTTGAAAATCTCAAAACAAACTAAATTTTAATACAGAAAAATAAATTCTAAAAGATTTTGCACACAAAATTATTGATAATTATACTATATTTATTTCATTATTTTTGTGTGGTGTTAATGTCCTCAATTAGTGCGGTTTAAAACAATGCGGAATATTGACGGAAACGATTTATTGTACAATATATTAATGTGAGTTTTAAATCTTTGTTATTTAGTAATTTGTGATGAATTCGTAATTGTAAATTAATGATATGGTTTCAAATATAGTAGACTCTTGTTTAACGCGAATTCTTATAATGCGCTAAAAATATTGGGTGAAGTAAAAAGTTTTGAGCGTTTTGTCCCATATCAAACGGTTTTCTGGTTAATCTTCAGTTTCTGGGTAATAGAATAAGTGCTCGCATGCCGGTCCGACTTGACGATTTCCAAGATTTTATTAACTGTTTCGACTACTGGCCTACCAGAGCATGTCTCATCTTCGACGTCCATATTACCAGAACGAAGCGTCTTTGTTGCTGTTGCATCCATACTGTACTGGGTCCATAAACAACACAATTTTTCCCCTTGGTCGTAGTGGTACTGAAGAATGTATCGAATTTTCTCTTTTTTTACCTCCATTTTGGAACGCTCTAACACACAACTGGATTCACTAAACACAAAACTGTCAAAGAACTTTTTTTAAAACGTTATGTCGCCTGTAAGTCGCAGTATAGAATAACAAGTTGCCACGTATGCATCGTGAGATATGGGTCACTAAAGTCACCTAATGCAAAACGCTCAATTTTTTTTATTTGACCCAATATTAGGATGACTTTTTTATATAACCAGATTCTCGTACAACAAAATTGAATGTGTCAATAGTAATCACAACATGTTATTTCATTCAATGTATTAACCACGTTATACGGGAGTACTGAAATTATTGACTAAATTCTCAAAAATAAAAAACATCTTGACACATAATATCGTAATATTTCATTATAATAATTACTTTCACTATATATCTTCTTTTTTTTGTGTACAAAACTACTGATGAAAAACGAGCCTAAACCATTATGCTGTAATTAATATATTGGCAAACGCGACTATGTGATTAACGAAAAAAGACGTCATGCAAGAAACTGTAAATAACGAGCGTGTAAACAGCTGATCTAATTATCCTTGTATTTGACAGACTTTGTTTTCCATTTTTTATTTTTATAAAGAAAAAAGAAAGTTGTTAAGATTAATTACTTATTGTAATTATAAAAAGAATGTCAATAAAAAAATGTCATCATTATTACATCAATTAAAGATATTAAATTTTTAATACGTAAATAAATAATAATTAAAAAAAAATAAAACAATTAATAAAAAAACAATAATTAACAACTTTTTTATAATTTTAAATAATTGTAAATGATTAATGTTTAAATAAAATCAAGTTAGTTGAAAGTACAAAGCATTTAAAAGAAATAAATATTTCACGTCTTAAAGCCAATTTAAACATTGGTATGGTCCTCTCACTTCTTCAACGACTTTGCTATATCTACAGATAGGAGGAATGATCAGAGCCGGATTTATATTTATATGAATTAGTTAAAAAAAAAAGTAGAATAATTTTAAGTTATTCAATTAATTTCACTTCTATATTTAATTTTATTAATTTATTTTTGTTGTTTCACAAATTTAATGATAATAAGTAGTTTTTTTTATAAATTTCTACTAAATATAGACTTTATATATATTCAAGAAAATGTAGTTATGAAATACATGTAAATATCTGAAATATACAAATCCATTAAGTCGTCTATTGATTTGCGTTACAAAATTAAATATAAAAGTCATGACAATCAACGTTTACATTCGAACGGTTCGTGTTCAAAATTAATGACGTACATGAGCGTACACTTCGCAGGATTAATCTGGGCTCGTAACTAAACAGGATTTGCTTGATTATTTTTTATTCTTGTCAACTCGAGAGGTTTTAAAGTGTTTGCTGTTCCAACATTTGAAAATGTTTAATGGAAACAAACTTTTCTCTCTATTGTAATTTTTTGAACATAAAAAATAATTGCATATGAAAATATGATGTAAAATATTAAATATAAAAAAACATATTAAAATAATTATTTAAAAAAAACTTATGCACTTAGGATTAAAATAATGAAAAAGCTTATTTATAGATAGGATTTATATTACATATATAATATAGATTTTTTTTATTAAAAATTGAGCAATAATATTGAGCAACAAGCTAATCACTAAAGCTAATTAAATATGAGGGTTAAAGAAAAAACTATGATCTTTCCATAAAGCCTATTATATTTGTGTTAAGCGTCATTGTTTTATTATAAGTTGTCAAATTCAGCAATTATATACAGGCTTTAAAAGTAGAAACTTCACATTTCATTCAATTATTCAATAATCATAAAAGGTAAACAGATCTTTAGTTATTTAAATTAAATTTAAAACTATGGTTTTTCCATGCAGTTTATATTTATATTTGTATTGTTCTTCAAGTTTATTTAATAAACTTGAAAATTTATGCAATAAAATAAGAGTAGAGGTAGTTATACGGTTTATTCCGGTGGCAATCGCAAGCGCGACAACTGAAATACCGTCAAACAAATTCCCGACGTTCGAAATAACAACGTTTGAAATCCCGACTGTATCGAAATCTCGACGTTAGAAATCCCGACGATATCGAAATCCCGACTACCATAATCCCGACTATATTAAAATCCCGACTGTATCAAAATCCCGACAATATCTAAAATGTCTACAATAACATTTTTAAATTATTCTGGAGCGTAGTGACTTTTAAATTGTTATTAATACTAAATAATAACAATTAATAATCCAATTGTATATGAAATTATTTCATAATATTAAGGTTTATTATGAATAATTCAACAAAATCAAATAAATTGTAATGTTATTGTAGAAATTTTCGATATAGTCGGGATTATGGTTGTAGAGATTTTGATATATTCGGGATTGCGATAGATGGTATTTCGGTTGTCGGGCTTGCGATATAGACCCGTTTATTTAATTACACTATAATCACAAAAAATAAACAAATCGTTAAATAAACGAATTAAAGATAAATTAGCCGTTCCTTGTAGATTAACGTTGGATTTGCATTGTTCGTCTATCTTCTTTTATAAACTGTCAAATTTATGCAATAAATACCAGGAGAAGTAGTTACACTTTTTATTTAATTACAGGATAATCATTAAATTTGTGAATTAATCATAAAACTATAGCCTTTCCATGCAGCTTATCGCAGGAATTGTATTGTTCCCCAATCTTCTTTCATAAGAAATCCTACTACTATAATTGTGTTAAGCATCGTTCTTCTATTATAAGCATTAAAAATTGAGTAATAAAATACGAGTTTCCAAAGAAGTACCTTCACCGTTTATTAAATCGATCATCGCAAATGCTAAATAAATCGTAAAGTTTAAAAATTAAACATAAAACTATAGCCTTTCCGCGTGCAGCTTATCACTGGATTTGCATTGTTCACCAAACTTCTATAAGCTGTCAAGTTTTTGCCAAGCAAAGACGAGTTAGAGTTGAAGTATTTAGAACTTTTATTGAATTACTCGACAATCACAAAATCTAAATAAATTATTAAATAGTTAAATTAGCAAAATACCTATGGCATTTCCTCGAAAACTACTACTAGATTTGTAATTTAAACATTAAATTTTGAAAAGATTTTTCTAAGTTATTTTTTCAATTTTCGAAATGTTAAAAAAAAATTTTTTTTAAAAATATTTATATTGCGAATGCGATGATATAACAATTGTAATGTAATTTTAATTAGTAAACGAGACATAACGATTTTACGATTTATTTTTTAAGGAATTACTTTTATATTGAACATTTGTCGTAAAGCTGCTTCAAATCATAGTATTTTGATATTAAATAGTTAAAATTGTGCTAAATTTTAACAAAATTTTCTAAACTTTTTGTTTCAATAAAAAAGTGTGTATTTTTTATTTATAAAAGAAAATTTATCAAAATTAACGAACGAATTTACTATATTTTTACTATTACTATATTTTTGTTATTACCAAGTTATATAATCTTCATGTTAAATTATTCTAGTCATGTTATGAATGGTTTTGTTGCGCAACACCACAGCTGACTAGAGTTAAATTACCCATAGACTTACACGTGTTACATGCGGCCTGATTTAGTGCCATGATTATGCAATTGGCTGTAAAGTGCATAGCAACGATGCATATCTTACGAAATTTGATAACAAACTGCTTTACACAACAATATACGGGTAATCAAGTATAAATATTACACAATTCAATCATGTAATTGTAACTCTGATTTCATTTTAACATTATTACAATTTCATATGTTTACTTCTGAAATAATACAAATAAATTGAGTATAAATATGATAAAGAATAATAGAAATAATTTTAATTGAAATTATTATATTTTTTTTACTAAATTACATTTTTTTTCGAAATGTTTCTTATTATTTGTAGTTTTCTTCAGTTTATTATTGTTACGAATTTTGTCTACTATGTTGATGCTGCGTGGAAAATTTAAATCAATAAATTAATTACTGCATTATAATTATAATATTACGGAAAACTACGATTATATATATATATATTACGTGTATGCATAGTAATGAATGAATTAATTAAAATCTCGCCCAGTCGATTAATTAGCATGGAATGTCAGTTCCACTGGAAGCAAATACAATGAAATTAAAAATGCTGAAATTATAACATAACATGAAAATGTTTTTAATAAACCATTCATCATCAAATATATTTTAATTCTCATTAATTTATAAGAATAAATAATGTGTTTTGTCTGTAATTATTTCTATAATTTTTATAAACAAAAAATATATTTCAGTGTTTGATATTGAGATACAAGTTATAAAGCAAAATTGGAATACTAAGCTTAATATTAATTGAGTTAATTGAGTTCATTTAATTACATTATACTCATACAAATTAAAAATATTTCTATAAAATGAACTTTTCCAAGTGGAACTACGATACCATGAATACTGAATGAATATCAAATGAAAACGTATAAAGACCGCAGGAAGAGATCCCATAACAGCGATTCGCGAAAAGTAACTTTTTGCCGCTCCTATTTCCACGTTAATTGTTCCACACAAAAGACCGCAATTTAATTTCGGCCTGTTATATAAGTCAAGAGAGAAGCGCGAGAGATTAAAATTCGTCCATGAACAATGAAATAAAAAAAGCAAATAAAATAAGACATCTGTGACCAAACTGAATGAATCTCTGCCTAATGGTGCAAATGAATGTGAAGTTAGTGAAATAAAGTGAATATTTGTTAATTTTAGATTAATTAACATTTTTTATTGTACGTTCGATAATACGTACAAGATTATCTGCGGTTCACACTAACGTACAAATATCCGCATTAACGTACAATAGTACACATTTTTAATTCAATTAGAATATTTTTATTAATGTTATTAGTTAAAATTGGAAACTTTTAAGTCATTAATAACTTCTGTCAAATCCATATTTACATAGAAAAGTGAACGTTCGTAAGAAATGTAAATACGTTCGTGTGTAATAATTTGGAGGCATGCAAATTCATAATTCAATTAATGTAGAATTTACAGTAATTTGAGTAGGTTTATGTACGTTAACTGAAGTTCGAGCATGCAATTCGATATTCGATTAGACAAACATTCATTATGTGTGGACGACGTGGAAAAGTTTGAAACAGTTTAAAATGCAGAATGGAAGCTGGTGGCTATATTAAAAAAAAATCGGAATTTGTTTTCAATTCTGCTGAAATCAATTTACTGAAAAAAAATAGAGAATGTACGTACACGTGGTTCTGCAATATTCGTCGCAAACGAAATATTGGGAACATAGATGTATTTCTCATTTATTTCGTTTCTGGATCAAATGAGAAACAGAGTTCGGAAAAGTTTCCAGTTGGAAGGAAAATAGTTTCATTTAAGCTCTGTATTTTTACTGCTTCCTCTGAACTTGCTTTATTGTAGACCATTGTCGATCAAACGATGCAGATTCTTTAACTATTTTTTCGGGATGTACATTAATATTTTTAAGATAAAATAATTAAGTTTATTTGAATAAGTTTACATTTGTTTCAATAACATAAAAATTGATTTAAAAACTTAACTTAAAAACTCGGTTTTCGAAGAAATATTCACAAAAAATATCATTGAAAAATCTATCAATCGATGCAGATTATTTCACATTTCCTTAGAGATTTATTAATGGATATAAATTAATATTTTGAAACTAGAATATTGAAGTTTATTTGAATTAGTTAATATCGGTTTCCGAACAAATGTTCTTAATAGATATAATTGAAAAAACAATGATTGTAAATATATGTTACAATAGTTTCGTTAACCGAGGTTTTTTTTTTCATAAAATTTATTGAATTTTAAATTTTCATTATAATTCGTTATACTTTTCGTGATTGTTTCATTGTTTTGTGTAATGGATTATAGAACTTTTTTTAGAATCAAACTTCATTGAAACCTAATTCAACCGTATACTAAGAGACTGTATGATGTAAAAAATAATTCAACCGTATACTCAAAACTGCCTTTTTTTAAATATACTCGTTTAAAAACCTCTTGATTCAATATTGTGATTTTGGAAGTTCTTGAAAATTTTTTATTTTTTTTTCGAAACTTACTATATAACAAATGTTACGTTTTATTTATAACGGAAAACTTGTAAAACTTTTTTTATAGTTTACTACTGCAAGCTTACTTTTATGTAAGAAAAGTGGCGTAAAGATATAATGATAATTACATAACTAATAAATGTGTATTTTGAAGTATCATGAAGATAATAGTAAATCTGAAGATCACAATAATGTAATTACATAAAATATTTTAATCAATATAAGAGAATAATATTTATGGTTATATCATTTTGATATATAAATTATAAATTCTGACATGTTTATATTAATATACATAATTAAGTACACTAATTAAATGAAGACGTATTGAATTTATTTAACGTAGAAAATACTAAATTAGTTCATTTTCATACTTTGACAATTTCCCTCCCATATATATTAATTAATTATATAAAATAATTTAATAAATTAATAATTGTTTCTTTGTTTCAGGTAATTTCCAGTTAATCTACTTATATTGTCTAAAAATATTCCATTCATAAATTGTAAGTTTTTTTTTTCATAATTAATTACCATTTTTTATATATAATAATATTATTTTAATTATTAGATATTATAATATATTAAACATTACATATATTAAAAAATCATGGCATTAAGACAAATCGTCATTAATCTAGGTTTTAAAGTATTAGAAAAAAAGACAAACAAAAAAAAGGGGTTTGAATAAAATCGGAACTTTACCACCAATTTTAATTGAAATATACAAAATTAACAACAGATTTTTAGAGTGTTCTTTTTTTTCAGAAACTATAGTAGAGTGAGTGGTTTCAGTGCAAATTAAAGTTGGATATGAATGTATCGAGTATTTATCTATTGCCATGGTATTATCAATCTGGCTGTAATTCACGTTTAAAAATGAAGTAACAAACATCATTAGCATTCGAAAAAGCAGTATTTTGATTTTCACGGAAACTATAATAAATTTAATGTATCCAAAAGATGCATATGAAAGTTGGATATTTAGAAAATGTAATGAATATTCACCTATTTCTGTAGTATCATCCATTTTAATATACAGCTCGAAAAAGTGAAAACAAATTCTTGATTTTCACTGAAACTATAATAGATTGAATGTATCCAAAATATGTATATGCAATATATATATTTCTATAAAATTATAAATTTGATACAAAATAAAATAATATATTATTTCGTACAAAGAAATTCGAATGTTTACATCATTGATGATACAATAACAAAAAGTAACTTTAATGCAAAACTTAATCAAATCAGGAATATTTACATTATTAAGATTTTAATAAAGATTTGATATCAAAGTTTAACAACAAACTCACTTGTAAACTAATTACGTTTAAGGTCAGAGGTCTAAAGACGTCGAAAGTAGTAATGAATTTAAGGGTCGAACCGCAAGAAAACCGAGCGCGAGAAAGAGAAAAAAAAACAACAGACAAGAACAGGAAAAACGCATTAGATGTTAATTAAATCCTCGAGCTTAACTTGTTCACGACCGACGATGAATTTGGAATAGTGCTGAAGTAAACCGAAGGGCGGAAAATTAAAATCCAATTAAATTTAATAACAGTTTATTCGCGCTGAACTAGATGAGCGAACGAAACAAAAAAGAAACTGTTGAAAAAGCGGAAACAACGAACTTTTCTTACGGGTAGCAGAAATTGAATTACCAAAGAGTTGATGATGTATAATTCATAATTTTTCTAAAAAGGGAGAGAAAATGAGGTGAGATTTTGAAAAACAAACTCTTTCATAAATCATGAATCGCGGGTGTGGCATAAATATGATGGAAACACGTTTAATGGATTTACTTAATTAAATGTTAATTCATTTTTCTGCATGCGGATTTATGTTTTATTTTATTTTGTTTTTGATATAATTTCCATTAAAAGAAATCGCAGAGACTTTAACCATAGGGCGGATACAATTAATGTCCAGATTTCAGAGGCGGAACGAGCAAAGATAGGACTTTAAACCGGGGGAATTAAGCCGCTTCATTTGCATTGCAAAAGTGCGATGCATTTCGTCCGCATTAAAGCCCTTTTTGACCTCGGTACCCTTTTTCTCTCCATTGCAAAAGTGTAAAAACGTGAAACTGGGTTCAACGGATAAAAGCTTTTTTTCTTGTAGTTGAAAAAAAAGATGAAATTTTTATGTCCAGATCGTAATTGCCGATGGTAAAAGGAATTGAGTATCTGATGTCTTTTTATTCATCCCAAAAAAAATAATTTATTGGCATTCCAATATTTTTTCTTAATGAATGTCAAGATTTTACTTTTCTTTTAATTTAACATTTGCAATTAATAAGGACAATTATTTCCACTTACAATATTTGATTTGTTTATCTTCTTGTTAATTGTACGAAGAATTTTAGTATTTATTAATAAATGTATATACAATAATACCTCTCACAGTGCGGATTAACTATAATGCGGATTGAAAATTGAAAATGGACAAAATAAAAATAAATTCTAAAAATTTATACACACATATAAAATGAACATAATTAATTAAATAATTTAGAAACAAATAATAATGTTATTAAAACAATATTAATTCATTTATTTTTTTAATTTATTAACTTTAAAAATTAATTTGTTAATGATGAAAAGAAATATAGGATAAATTAAAATATAATAAGGATGATGATTATGTTTAGTGGTTTTACTTTTGGTATTAGGGTATTTTCTTACGTAATAAATAGGATGGGTGAGAGATCTAGTGCACTAGATCTGTCCAACTTCTGGGTAACTGTGCTCAGCATTCCGTGAGTTTCTGTTTATTCAACGGAATTTGACGTTGAGTAAAAGCCCCAGGCCTGTTCAACTTGATGTTTCGCAAATAAGACTTCTGCCAACTAAGAGAAGCTGATGATGATGATAATAATGAGAAGTATACAATATTTGCTTCGATAAGTTTGTTGATGTTACGTAACTATAATATATTGATTGATAAATAAATAAATATTATGAAGATATTTCAAATATTAATATTACATAATTATTATTCAATTTGTAAATTTAATTAGTAATAAATTTGATGTTAGCTAGTTATTTTATAAATTACCTAGTAAATATGGGACAAATAATGATATAACTTTATAAATATATAGAATAATATTGACCTAAGCTAGATGAAGATAGAATACTCAATACAAAAAAATATTCTTTAAACTATATTATATGGAATAACTAGATAAAGTATAGAATAGTGAAATATTTCACACTTTAACTATATATTTATGTATTCTATATTTTATGAAATGACTAGTAAGTCTTAAAGTGTACGTTTGTGCAAACAATGAGATTTATATATAATAAGGCAGGGCAAAAAGATCTATAGCCTATTTCAGCTTTTTTTGTTTTATTATTATTATTGTTAAAGTAACTTTTATATTTTTTACTGTTGCATTCAATATTATTATTAAATTTGAATACAATGATTTATGTTACTAGTTAATGTTAACCTGTACGTTCCTGTGAACATTTAGTACGTAATTCCGAACAAAGAGATAAATGTATAATAAAAATTTATAAATTGATGCATTTTTATCAGTATTCGCCATCCAATTAAATTATTAGGCGTATTTTGAGAAACATTTTGAAATTTACGGAAAAAATTAACCATTTTTATATCACTTACATTAATAACAATTATTTATATTCTTAATTTTTATATTCTTTATTATATTATACACCTAAATATCATAACTATATACTATTTTTTTTATACCTTCATTGAGAATATTATTTATAATATTTTGCTTCTTATATATATATATATAATGTACTAAAATGTGGATATATTAGATAGTAAAGTAGAGTAACGGTATCATATAATTGTAGCCTCTCAATATTACGAGGCATCCTGCATCCCAAAAGCTCGCCTTCATAAAAGCAGAGAGGGATTTATAGGTATGAGCAGTATGAGGAGAAATAGGGCAGTATTCTCAAGCAAAATCAGTATTAAAATTATGTTCGGAACTAAATTAGAACCACTGCGTCTGAACTCAAGATAACGAATTTTGCATATATAAATACAAACATGAAATAAATGATTTATTTTGATTGAGAATAGTAACAATTTAATTAAAATTTAGTCAAAGTTTTATACTTGAAAAATATTGACTCAAATAAGTTGTTAGTATATTTTTTTGTTACTTGTCTTAACTGACAAATATTTCTCTTTATAATTAAATTTATTTGTGAGTTTTCATAAGTAAATTGTAAGTACTTGCATGGTTCACTTAACGTACATCCTTTCAACGTAAGTTTGTTAATACGTACATCATTATTTACGATAATGATGACAGTCGGATATTATGTTTTCTTTTGAAATTATAGTATAATTATAATTTGAAGAACAATATTTTACATAAATATAATTGAAGATATGAAGTATACTATTTTGAAACCTGAAGTACAATAATTCTTACTCTTTCGGACCGTGGTTTGAAGACAATGAAAGTTATTAAGAAAATCATGTACGAACAAACAGACACGTAAATGAACAAAATCCGTAAATGAGTTCATTTTATCAGAATTTCCCTTATGATTAAACTACATTTATGTCTTTTTGTCGTTTTATGAAAATAATTAACACTCTCTCAGAGAAACAACATTTAAAAATATATTACTTTTGTTATTGTAGAAT
>NW_017099744.1:0-10730 GCF_001412225.1 Nicrophorus vespilloides
TGGCCGATAAGTCCACTTATACAACAATATTTTGACACATGAAGGCGAAAATTATTATACTCTGTATAATAAATTTCACATCTTCAGATATAATAATATTACAGAATGTTAATTTTTGACAAAATATAGCAATTATTCGAGTTTTGGTCATTATATCAAATTTTATCTAATTACTCTATAAACACGTGTGCCAAGTTAAAACAATTTCGTTTCCAGTGAACCTATCAGCAAATTTAAAGAAATCATAATTTTCCTGTTAGAAGCATTCAAAATATAATTATGTTTTTAATAGATAAATATGTATTTTTTTATGTCGTGCAATTTTATTCACAATTTTTTCATCAATGTTAACATTGAGTAAATTTAAAATCGCGGTTGACATTAGGTAGGTAATCATTCCCGGTGGATAGTTACCATTATGATGATTTGATTTTTAGATATTTTAATTTATTTGGTTGGCTGTTGTCTTGTAGGTTAACTTCAATAGTATATTGATTCTATACGATTCCACTATTTCCTTTCACTGTGAATCTGCTGCTATCCTTAACACTGTTATTGTCCATCGACTTGACTGAAGGTCCATATGCTGAACCTCATTCATTTCACTGTCCATCTGTGATGAACGATGGACCTATTGCTGCAAGCATCGAGAGGGCTCACAAAGGGCCTGGTTTGACCAGGATTTGAACCTGCGCCCACTAGCTCGTGGTTAGGGCGACTTAAGCATTCGCCTAATAGTTGCCCTAAATGTGTATACAATTTAAATTATTCATTAATTACTATGTAATTGTTCTATCAACTAAACAATGTTATAGCAGTTGAGTAAACCTTGGAGGCTTTAATTTTCCGATTGACGTTTTCAATTACTCTAATCCCGCATTGGATTAAGACGATTAAATACACCGCATGGAAATTATAACTTCGTTTGCATCGATTCAATAGATGCAAATAGAGAATTCCATGTGTACGTTCCTAATATTACAGGAAATATCATTATAATTGCATCTATTTGCATGCGAGATAAATGAATTACAGAATATTATATAAAACACATTTGTTAATAATTTTTGACATAATCATTTGTACATCTTCCAATACATTTAAAATTTCTGCTTTTGATGTAATAATTTGTGCATCTTCAAATTCATTTCAAATGTCTGATTTCTCTTCTTCGAACGAGATAAATTACTTGATGATTTGTGCATCTCCAAATTCGTTTCACATTTCTAAATCTTCATATTGGAACAAGATGATTAATAAATTACATAATGATTTGTACATCTTCAGATTAGTTTCAAATTTCTCATTTCTTTTTCTCAAACTTATAAATTAATAAATTACATAACTGAATTTTCCTTTTGGAATGAGATTCTCAATGATTCAAATGAAATTATATAAAACACATTTGTTTATGTAATGAATATGTGACTCCCCATTTCCAAGTGGTATAATTACGTTTTAATTTATTAAAGGTCTGTGGTGTAGAACCGGAAACGTGGGCGTTTGTTTGTTCCGATGGTTTTGTTTGCAATAAGACCATCCGCAATTTGAATACAAATGCCCGGATTCCTTCCTTGCACGAGGAATCGGGCCTGAGTGCGTTTTATCGTTTCCAATTAGTTGCCGAAAACAGAAGGCTCGAATATTCCCCAACAAATCCAAATGTGCAAATCGATAGCAGTTCAGATAGCAATGGGATTAACATATCCTGTGTACGGGTTTGAAATCAAATGTAATGCATTTTGCAAATAATTTATTAAATTTATTGAAGAAATTGAACATTGTAGATTATATAAATTAAATATAATTTTACCCTCGGTTTCCGAACAAATTTATTCCATTTTTGTAATTATTTTAATACAATTATATAACACTAAAATAATGCAAATTATACAGATTATTAAATGATAATTATTTGTCAAAGTAAGATTGAAATTAGAAAATATTAATATTAACTTATTTTTTAAAATCTATACAATAAATGTACTAATTCCAGTTTCAATAAAAAAGACAAAAAAAATGAAGAAATTTGGGAACATAATTCGTTCATAAACCGAGTTTGAATACCAAATTGTTCGTGTTTTTAATTGATAAATTGTCAAAACAATGCAATCAATAGATGTAATATTTTTGAAATAATTAATTACATGTATTGAACATATTGAATACATATTAATAGTTATACAATATATAAAGTTACCTCAGTTTTCAAACAAAATTCGTTCGAAAACCGAATTATTCAAATTTTTAATAGCTAAATTAACGTAATAAAGAATTCTATTTAATACTAAAATTTTAAAAAAATAAAAATTTAACAAAATTCTTAGAACTGTAGTAAAATAACGAAATCAGGAAATGCTTTTTCATATAATAATCCTCTCATTTGGGTATAAAAAAGTGGATTAAAATATTAAAATTAAAACTGAATTAAATATTTTGTAAATATATTTTTTCTAAATTGATTGAAAAAAGTTACAAATTGTAGAAATTTTAAATATTTGCATGGTAATATGTTTAAAACCAATCTATTAGTGACTTGAATCCAAGTAAATTGTACAGACAAACACATATCACTATTTACAAATACATAGTCAGAAAGAAATTCCAATATTGAAAATTTTCATCATTCAAATGGAAAACACAAATAGCAATCCCGAACGTGTTATGATTTGTATCTAAAAACTTGATTTTCACGTTAAAACTCGAAGATAAATTGAGAAGCATGTGATTGATTCATTAAAATAATTAAAAATAATGTTTACATAACTTTTTTAAAGAAAACTTTAATACAATCTCTCACCTATATGATGAATTAATTTCTAATTATTTATTTATCTTAAATTTTACAAATCTGGGCTGAAAGACCTATGGTCAATAGCCCTTTGTATCGGTTAACTTTTTTGAAATTATATATATTTATTTTGTTCTTTTTATTTCTGTATATTTTTTTTGTACGACTGAAGCAATAAACATTATTATTGTTACAAAACAAATATAGACAAACGTGAAAATCTTGAGTATTTTTTCATATAAATTTGTGAATGAAGAAAATATGTGTAATAAAATAAATGCTGAGTTTATTGGGTATTAGGGATGACAAATTGTATTAATCTATAAATTATATATGTTTTTTAATCAAATTTCATTAATAAAATTTGTAATTTTATGTAAAATCAATGAAAACATAAAAAAAAACAATACCAATTTTACACGTCTGTTTCATATAGCAATAAAGTATAGTTTTTAATATATTTAATATAAAAAATAACTAACAATAAAGGTCATAAAATCAGTGAACATTAATATTTTGGACACATTGTAATAAAAGTGGAATAAAAAAACACATTATTTCCATTCACCACAAAATCAATTGATTTTGCCGAAGAATCCCGATCACATAAAACTTCGTTCGTTTTTTTTTTCATTAAATTTATTGTCGTTGCACAATGGAATAAAACCCGAATGGAAAAAAGCATGCCGACATTACTGCGGTAATTACTCAATAAAAATCAATAGTGTAAATGGGAAAATTCACGCAGCATTTTCTTCACCGTTTACCAGTGAATACGTTTTATGCACGTTTGATAGTCTACCAATGCAAAATAATCGTCACTTTTACGGCGATGCGAAACCTTTGAAAATCTACTTTTCCGCCCTTTCGGTTCGCGTCTCCGCAATTCCTGATACTTTTTTCTTTTCCTCCTTGTTCTCAAAAACCTCATGGATGCAGACAGACAGCATCTTTAAAACATAAAATCTCCAAACGTAAATGGAACGAGCTTATTTTTCCAAGAGCATCAGCAAACTCGTGAATACTTTATCATCAATCTTTGTTAATACAAAATCGAATGGAAAACTCAATGAAAATAATGTTATTTTCAAAACGTACTTATCATTTAGTTCCCATTTTAAAACTCTATTTAATAAACTATTTAATTGAATGAATTTTCTATTTATTATTTACATTTTTATTTTCTCCTTACATAATTTTATTTATTTATTATAACAAGCAATATTAAACAAGTTTGTTAAGGAAAATTACATTTTTATTGAGGAGAAAAAAGAAAAATAATATATTTTTTTAAATAGGATTTTATTTTAAAAATAGTTATAAAAATGTGTCTTTTATATATTGAAAATGTTATAAATTATAGTTAAATTATAGCATATATAAAATTAGTACCGATAGATGGCGTACTTAATGTATTTGACGTTTGCCAGCTTACAAAAGTTAAGCAATATTTGTTGATAGAAATTGTATTTTTTTGTAAAATTACAAAAAATATGACATTTTTTAGTGAACACACATATTTACAGATTATATTTTTATTTAATGCTCACCAATTCTTTCATTAGAAAAAAATATATTTTTTTTGACAACAAAAATAGAAACAACAGATTTCTATAGTTATAATACAACGTTTTATCATTGATATATTAAAATTGCTTTAAAATTGTAGCATATTTAAAGTTAATAGTTAATATGACCGATAGATGGCGTCCATCATATATTTGACAGTTTACAAAATTTAAGCAATATTTGTTGATTATTAAAAACAATTCAAATTAATCTAATCAATTAAAATGTATTATTATTTTTTGTAAAATCCGAATATAATTCAATAATAACTTAAAATGAGAGAAAAAAACCCAATTGTATATAAATTACAAAGTTTACATCAATAATATCAATTGTGAATGTTCGTTGAAGCTAACGCATTCTGGCCACAGGATTTTTACAAAGAAACTTGTGTGAAATACGAATTCCGAACCGAATCGAATCGCCCTGCTAAAATCCCATTAAACTTTATCGAAAATTCCATTTTTACGCCCGTCACCATTCACTAAACTCCCGTTTTCATGGTGAACGTAAAAAAAAGAAGTAAGCCAGAATGAACTTTTTAATTTTGCTACACGCTAGTCGTTACAAAGTTTACCGAAATAAAGTGCTCTTCTACGGAATAGTATTTGACATTAACTATATTGAATAAAATACATAGACTTTTTTTAATTTACGTATTGAAATAAATAGTATAATTAGTGTCAACGTAGTTTTTATGATATAACCCGTAAGTACTAGCAATGGGTCAGAATGACCCACCTAATATTTCCCGTCATTCGCAATCTATTGTAATTTGTAGTTTTTCTAGTACATGCATTTTATTGTAAAGATATCCGATAAAATGACCCCTTTTAGGTGTAGATTTTTAAATTATGTTCATTTCATTAAATAATATGAATTAATCTGTGTTTGTTGTAAAAAATAATTTGTTCTATTTATTGAATACTTAATAAACGTGTCATTTTGACCCATACTTGTGTTTATTTTTTTGTTAATAGTAACGGGTTAAAGAAGAAAAATATTTACCAAAGCTTCTCTTCTCAGGTAAATTTTGTTGAGATATTGATAGTAGAGTATTCGGAAGATGAAATACAATTCTCAATTAATCTCGAACAACATCACTAATTAATCTTCTGAAAGGCGAACGGCTCATTATTTCTCACATTCCTTTGATCGGAAAACGCTAATCAAAGCTTGATTCCCTTAATATCTCCCTCGTCGCTTGATCCAAGTAATCTAACAATTACTCACTAATTGTTATATAATTAGTATAAAAAAATACGTGTTTACCAATCAATTTTATTCATTTATTCTTTAACAATATCATTATAAAAATAGCATCAAAAGAAAAATGTGTCAAATTATTCATATATTATTAAAAAAATAACATTTCTAATAAAAAAATAGATCAATTTTTCACGTAAATATATTGGAAAAGATAATTTGTAACGGATATTTCAAGAAAAAAAATGTAATTTTCTTCTTTTCATTTTATAAAACATATCAATTCTATAAACTGCATTGCTTTCTCATTTCATTTATCTATATGTTATATTATTAATGTTTTCATAATTGACATTTTAGAATTTTCTATTTTATAAATTTTATAACAAGAATATGAACACTTCAAAAAAATGAAAAAACTAATGATGTTTCAATTATGTCTTGATAATACATTTTCTTATTTGACAGAAAAATACATATAAAAAATCGAAGAAAACAAATGTATTGTAATTTTTCGCTCATTAATTAATACATTATGTAGAATAATTCTTGATTAAATACGTACAAATATTTTTTATTTATTTTCAAGCAATTTGTTTTATGTTTCTTGTTAAATTCAGAACAGATTCTAATTTAATCACAGTATAAAAGTTATATAATGTCAAGTTCGTGGTGTAATTTAATTGTTACTAATAAATATATACTAAAAAAATGGAAATCAGAAACGTAATATAAAAATATTAAGATTTTATTTTTTTAATAGAAAATATCCATGTTTTCTAGAAAGCCTAAACTTAAAAAATAAATATTCTCAGCATCGATTATATAATAAAAAAAATATGTTTGAAGTAAATAACTAAAGTTAAGTTAAACACTAATTAATAAAGAGATTTGCATTCATTTCAATTAATATGACATTAATTTTGTTGTTATTAATAATTTTAAACTAATTAACAATGAGAACTGACCTTTTTTGTTATTATTAATAAGTTTGAACAATAAAACTAATTAACTAAAAATTTTATAATAAAAGTTTAATTTTATTACATAGATCTATTTCATCTGAATTTACTTAATGAAAAACACAATTAGTAAGTTCATATTACTGCACCAAATATAATTTACTTAAAAAAAAGAACTTTTGAGGAAACATTAAATATTGAAGTTTTATATTTAAGATGAATTAACTGAATATTGGCGTGAATAATTGTGGTATAATTTTATTTCGAAAAATATATTGAAAAAAATTGCGTATTTTCTTCGTTTATATTGGAATGATTTAACTAAAGATATTCGAGAGTAATTTTAATAATCGTGGTACAATTTAATTTTAATTTTTGAAAAATCATTAAAAAAAGTTACAAAAAAAAGTTACAAAATCTTAAATAAAGAGTAATTACTTAACTATTTCGTTTATATTTAGTAATTTTAGCACATTTTTTTTAAATAATTATGAATTTAAGTTTATTATTTAAATAAAATTAATAGAAAAGTAATTTACGTAATCTACGCTAATTTAAAACTATTTGTGCTGATTAAAAAGATAATTTAGTACATAGCATATATTTTTTAATTTTGGATTTTTAAGTATAAGTTTAAATTTGTTATATAAGCTGCATTTAAAGGATGAATGAAATAGAGATTAGTGGGATAATCTAAAACTAATAAGAAACTCCCTTAATTACAAGGTAACGAAAACTCTGCCCACCCTCGCCGGCTCCTTTGTTAATCCATTTTAGTTGTTGGTAAATACAAATTTAATTATGTAATAAAATTCGGTAAGGACAACAAGAACGACCCAAATTGGAGCGAGGCAAAATCGTGTAATAATATTGTGCATAGCTAATGGATCTTAGTTTACTAACTAGTTTCAAAGCGTCAACCAAAAAAAGAAAACCTTACCTTTAATAAAATCCACGGCCATCTCTAATCCATAAGTGTCCTTGTCGCAATCATCAAGGATGTGCGCTCCGAGCGTGATATTGGGTAAGAATCGATGAATGGTCACACCATCATTCAACCTATCCAACGTGTAGAGCATAGCTTCCAAAGCTTGTATCCCGCCTTGAGGCATCACCGGTCCACAAGTTACAGAATCCTCACGCTCATGGACCATCATCAAACCTCCTAATATCAAATCTCCTTCAACTATCGCTTCCTTCTTCACAGGCCAAGGTATCTCCAAACTAGTTTCACCATGATGATGCCTCAACCTGTGATGCTGCGTCTCCTGAGAATCCCCATCCTCTCTATAATTATCCACCTCAAGAAGCTCATGCAGCTGCAGTTTATTTCGATGCTTATGATGGTTCTTCGTCCACACCGCACCGAACACCATCAGCACAGAATACACAAAAACCCACCTCATCATTAATACACACAAAATTCGTCCACTAATCCATAATTAATTCGCACTACAACCAGTACATGATCAGTTCATCATCCAATTTTATTTTATTTTTTATTTTCTATTTTGGTACAAACCGATGCATTACCGAAATCAATAATTTCCATTAGCGAGTTACGTTTTTTTCTCTCTTTCACTCCTGTACCTGTGCAAAAAAATCTTTTGTCGCACCTTATTTCCTACCGTTTTATGAATTATTTATTTTTTTATTTTATTTATTTTTTTAAAGGGATTTACTTATTCACGAAAGCAAATTGAAACATGCAATTTCCTCCTCAGCAAACACCAGCAGATTAAATTCGCGGAGCAAAACCGAAGATGTTAATTATTCTGCCGCGGTTCCGGCAAAAACAATATTTGATTCCTTTGTGGTGGAATTGTAAACAACCAGAAAAGGGAAAAGCGTTGCATTTTCAATCTTTCGACACATTCGCTGTTTTCTTTTGTTGTCGAAAATTAAAATTTGATACATTTCCTCTTAGATATTTCATCAGGATATTTTTGTTTGTTTTCCTCGAATTTACGGTTGATTAAAATTCAATTAAATAAATAAATCTTGGGTGTTTTTTCCAATTGAATTATAAAATAATTATTTTTACTGTATTAATTTTAAATAATTTAAAATCCAAAATATAAAATAATTATTTATAAAATCCATATTCATTTTAACATTCAACTGCAATATCTCGCATAGTCTGGTTCCACTAATATACCGCACTGTTTGAAACCGAACTAATCACCTGTCTCTTCACCTTGTTATTTTTTGTATAAATTACATTTGAATAAACACTTTAAGAATTAAAGTAATTAATTTGATTGCATAATATTGTTTAAAAATGATTTTTACTAATTAAAATATTCATTAATTAAAAACAAAATTTTAATACAGCACGTTAAACGAATGAGTGTTAAACGGACTATTTAATCTCGTATAAATATATATATTTATATATTCTATAAACGAGTGTCTATTCGTTATCATGAACGTACACTTTGTCACAATGATATATTTTCTAAATTACATTTGAGAGTATCATTGATTTCAAAATTCAAAAATTATTTGATGTGATAATGGTTTAACAATTTGAGTGAATTTTCAATTAAAAAAAGATACGTATAGATACATAATAAAATATAAATAAAATCTCAATATTTCCCAAATAAAAACGGTCAATTTACAATTTTAGTCATATATTAACATTCAACTGCATTACTTCGTATAGTCCGCCTGTTTGAAACCGAACTAAGACATTAAAATCCCATAAAAAATAAACTATTTAATTAAAGAAAAAAAGATCACTTATTTATAAAAAAAAAAAGTGTACTAATTAATGTTTATTTTGTTCTAAAATTTTCAAACCGGGCTCTATTGAATCCATACTAATAGAGGTATTTCTGTACATTAAATTAAATGTCCCGAATATTTAAAAATATACTTAATTATTTATTTGATAACAATCACAAAGTTAGTGTAATAAAAGCAAGAAATCCATTCATAAATATTAATGTTACAAATGTATATTTAACTAATACATTTAATACATAAAAAAGTACGTTATATTATTG
The DNA here is from genome assembly GCF_001412225.1 of Nicrophorus vespilloides. NCBI lineage: Eukaryota > Metazoa > Arthropoda > Insecta > Coleoptera > Silphidae > Nicrophorus > Nicrophorus vespilloides. The sequence goes on from NW_017099744.1 coordinate 9,540, forward strand.
TAAAAATAGATATTTTTCAAAGTAATTTGGTTTATTCTTGCGATAATTATGAATGTGTCATTTATAGAAATGTTTTTGAAACTTTCTTTAAAATTACATAAACTTATTTTAATTTAAATTTAATAGTTAAAACAAGGCGAAAAGTCCATTCTTCTTCATTTATGTAGAATATATTTTATTTTGAGTAATAATTTATTATTAACCTTGCTTTATTTTTCATTTCGGTGTTCATTTTTCAATTTATAATATTTGTTTTATTTTTCTAAATTTTATTTTTTGTTTTAATTTGTTCGTTTTATCTATATTTTAGCCTATAAATTATAAGTAGTAATTAGTAAAAATAATTGTATAAACATATGTTCTTATAGTTTTTCCATGTAATAATTAGCAATTTCAATTTGGATGCAGCACTGTATTATTTACGTAATGAATATATATTTCAAGAAGCAAAACACAATTAAGATAATTATTGAATCACAATCCGTAAACCTATACTGACTTTCACATGAATATGTATGTACAAAATTGTAAGCAAATAAATTGAAATATCTTCAATTGAAATTTTCAATTTATTTCAGTAAATAAAATAAATTAAAGAATATTATTTTCAGTTATTAATAATTACCTCGAAATTTTCAAAAATAATGTATTTCAATTGTATATAACAATTTGGCATAATTTAAAATAATTTAATAAAAAAATATATTAATAAAAAAATTTAAAAAAATCTTTATATTTATATATTCTTTTAGTAAATCTTGTTTTGATGTAAAAATTCGTTCATTAATGTTTCATGGATAATTAAGTATGCTAATAAATATTCGTATGAAGACTGTATTCAATTTACGACGTGCCGAGGAAAAAAAAAGCAAAGCGTTGAAAATATGAAGAACGAGAAGAATAAAATTAGTGTAATGTAAATTACTGTCAATGAGGAAAGTGGAGGGCGTTCGGTGAACGCGCTGAAAACAACATAAAATTAAATTTGATCTTGCCTCGTCTCAAATTCCGCCCTACTTTGGATGTTGGCGAAAATAATAATTTTTCGCGTGGGATGGGTTCTTCTATTAAATTAATGTCCCTTTATGCTGAGGGTGCGACGAAAAAAATAAGAAGTACGTATATAAAGATATAATGCTAAAATAATAACATGTTGTTTCGTTAGGGTGGCGAAATAAATGAGAGATAGAG
>NW_017099744.1:10736-41168 GCF_001412225.1 Nicrophorus vespilloides
AGTCATTGATCACAATTTGCCGCAGACGTACATTAATTGATTTACTCTTGGAATCAATAAAGAATTTAGCTTTCTGCTTCTCCTTTATGTTTTATTTTGGCTTTCTTATTGTGTACATTCAAACCATAAATATCGATTTCGAAGAAAACAACTAAATGCAATGAGTAAAATTACTCGTATACACATTGCTCGCACAAACAAATATTGTACATTCTTTCTAACGTACTTAATGTTCGAACAAACGTACACTTTTTTATGAAACATAGACAACACATGCTTATAATTCGCGTAATTAGAAAAAACAAATTTTCATGATTATTAGAATTATTTCATTTTATCTTACAAAAAGTATTAGCAATAAATATTAAATGTTAAGTACACAATATGAATCATTCTCAGTGTACAACCGACGGCTGATATAATTGTAGGTTTGTATTAGTTCGATTAAAAGTCCGTAAAAAAACATGTACGTATTATCGAACATGTGCTTTATTGAGTTTCAAAACTTACTCTACAGTATTGTATAGAAAATATTAATAAATTTATAGTATTATTTTATTTATATACTTAAAGTGTATATTTAAATTCTATATTAATGGAATGTTTCTAGTAAAACTTGAAGAAAAAAACATATTATGAAGGCAAACAAATATTTAATTTTATTATTATTGTATTATTTCTCTCTAGAATGAAATCAGGTCACAATAATCAATTATTGGTTGAGATTTATATGCGGCTGTCACTAATTTATAATATATTTCTATATTTTCCATTATTTTAATTGAATATTTAATCTAATGTAAGCAGAGTTTATTGAACAGAATAAAAAGTTTGAATATTTTAATAAAATCGAAATAAAGCTTTTACCAATTTATAATTAATATTTTTTTAATTATTGCATAGCATACGACTGTAATAACAAAAATGGAGTACGTTAAACTTGCAATGCAGAGAAAAATATGCATTTATACTAGAAATAAATGCATATCTTTCTCCCCGATTTTTTTTTATAAATAACATTTGAAAGTATCATTCACTACAACTAATATGAGAATTAAAGTATTAGATTTCATTGTATAATATTTTGAAAAAATATATTTTACTAATTAAATTATTCAATAATTAAAAATCCAAAGATTACTAATAAAAAAATTATAGTACTAATAACAAATGTATTACCAGAAAATGTAGTACGTTAAGCGAATATGTATTAAACGGGCTTTGAATTCTCCTATAAATGCATATATTTATATTTTCTATACATACATATCTCTGGTTCACATGGTCGTACTGTATGTTCATACGAACGTACACGGTTACTTCGGAATGACTTTTGTCGTATTTACATTTGCAAGTATCATACACAAGAAGTAATTTGAGAACTAAAGTATTTGTGATTGCATATTTTCATTTATAAAACAGATTTTTTAAATTAAAATATTCAATAATTAATAATAAAAACATTATAAGAATAATAAAAACGCGATATAAGTATTTTAGTTAAACATATCAACAGAAATAAGTAGTAATTAAAAATGATATAAAATTACGTTTATTTTAAAAATAAATGGAAATAATAATGTATAAAAATAGCAGAAAGTAAACTTTGTTGAACGAATTTACTTTATATTATATATGGCCAATAATATTGTCGAGGAAATGGTTGACGAATCCCTATAAAATCGCACGCCATTCGAATATGCTATAGCGAAAGATGCGTGATCCGTTTTGGAAGGGAAAGCCAATAAATTGCAACTCGTAAACAGGGTAGTGCTTATGTAAACTGCGCTAAAAGTAGCTAAAACGATGTTAAAACTTAACATTCCGTTACAGAATGGACGGAGATAAGAAAAGTTTTCCTGTTGCGATTCCCGAGTAGTTTCAAACTAACTTCCTAAAGATAAAACCAAAAAACTTATTTAAAGAAAAAAATATATATTTCCATAAAACGATAAGAACGTTATTTGATAAATCTACTTAAGTTTTTACATAGAAAACAATTTTTCTTTGCAATAAAATATTTACTCTGATCATCCTTATTCATAATTGCGGATAGGCATATAATCTTATAGTTAATATATCTGTAAGAATAGATAAATAATTGAATTTAGTTGACACAATTTCAGTCGTAAGTCGAAATAATAGAAATTCACTGCGATCTACATCAAAATTAGTAGAATTCTGATTCATCTGATTTTTTTATTTTTTTTATTAACTGCTTAACACTTAAGTAAATAGGAATATTTTTAGTCAAAAAACAGGTGCTAAATATGGCTAATTTGTATTGGCACTATAATTTATATAAATGACCACTTTAAGGCATGTAGAAAAGTGAACTTTGTCACCAAAATGATTTTTTTCAAATACTCAAAGCATGTAGTAGAACCATTACAGACTTTCATTGAATTATGTCTTTTAATTTATGAACTGTAAGTGTATATAGGACAAGAATCAAATTACGTAATTTATTCTAGTTTATTATGTCGTATATTGTATTAAAGTAGCTAATATTATTACCGTCAGTCTAGTCTTCTAACTATAAGTTGATTCAGCTATAAAAATACATGTAGAAGTGTATACATACTAGATGTTCATACGAACGTACACTTTATTGCAGAGACCACTTAACACACCTAGTGTATACGCACCATTAAAGATTTACATTGTATTATATCAACTAATGTATTAAAGGTAGATGTGTATTAGACAAGAATCTTATTACGTAATCCATTCTATTTTATTATGCAGTACATCGTAAAGTATATGTGATATCATTAGGTCCCTCAGGATTCCAGCCATTCGTGTCCAGCAGGATTTTCTGGAAGCACGACGTGTCCGAGAAGCCACAAAAGCTAAAGTGATGTAAAGAATAACGTATGAGTTATATGAAGATAAATATTAATCATTCAAAAAAAAATATGCGAATGTTACGTTTACGTGGCAGACATACGAACATAACAATCATTTACTTTGCAAAACTTACGAAAATGTAATGCACGAGGGTAGATGCAGAAATGCATCGTTTCACAACAGCAGACCGCAATAAATGAATGTAATGATTCTCATCCACGTACATAATCAGTACGTATCCTGTGGAAAATTCAGTTAACACGCAAATTCTTACTTAATTTCGGCCGCAACGCCGGAATCGGTAATGTGATTTCAGTATAATCCAGTTCTGGAACTGAACTGGTTTTATATTCCTACCATTCTACTGACCCGTAGGAATTAATTTGTTTGACTATACTTAAATACATGTATTGGATATGTGCGGCTGGTGGAAGCGCCGGGTTCAAACTTAATTTGTACCCGCTGTTACGTATATCCAATTTGTTCCTAGATTGGATCACACAAGATTAGATTCATTTAAAATATTTACAACATTATTAAATTATTAAAACTTTTAAACAATACCAATATAGACAAGTTTTAGATTTTTGTCTCTTGTTTATTTCATTAAAAAGTAGTGTTTTGGAACATACTCAAGAAAGTACCTAATATTCATTCGAACGTACAACGTCAACATTTTAAATTAATGCCCCGCGCAACTATCGATTGATTCAATTGAAATTGACATTTGAAATCCATCCAGTACGTATTATCGAACATATGTTAAAATCATGTATGTTAAATGTATACACATAAAGTAATAAATAAAATCAATAATAGCTTTATAGACAAATATTCCAATTTAGGAACAAAAATCATATGAAAATAGAGGTTAGATAGTCAAACTCAATATAAATGGTGCATGTACAACCGCCGATAGGTTTCTAATATATTAATTGTAGATTTGTGTGGATATTTGTACGTTAGTTCGGTCGTAAATACTAATGTACTTATTATCGAACATAAGCTAAAACTGATACAAATAAAAAAAATACAAATTAATTTATCTTACTAAAAATAGTAAAATAATCTACATAAAAGCTAATTTTACTATATTTATAATTCTTTACGTCCGGAAGTTTAACTATTAGTTAATATTCTTTCAACGCTTTACCCATTAATCTTTTACTTCATCATTTTTTTCCCTCAACATATTAAAGTTTTATTTTTTAAATTTCTTTGTCGAAGAGAGTTTTTAAAAACCGACGAACACCGGACATTATTAAAAGTGTTTCAAAATGATTTCCTTTCGCCTTTGCCCGCCTTTTCTTACATAATGCATTTCAAAGCAGATTATTGTAATAATAACGGACTCCGGCTTTACTTCCAAACAAATTATGCAAAAACTAATCCACATAATAACCGATTTTAATGGTGATAAGTGCAATGAAAAAAAAAATGTATTAAAAAAACTATAACGTTTTATTTAAATTTTAAATATTGCATCAAGATAATTAATTCTTATTTTATTTGTAAATTAAAAGGAAAAATTGATAAACAAAGTTACAAATTATTCATTTACAAATCTTTTTTGGACACAAATTTGGTAAAAGTTTGTTAGTTTGTTTTAATTGAATCATATTTATTTTCTATAATCAATAGAATTTCATTTGATGACAATATTTAATTATTATTTCTTGAAATATTAAATATTTGAATAATTAACTAATCTATAAAACTCTTACGTAAATAAAAATAATCGAAACACGTTAAAAAAGTTATTATTCAAATTAAATTATTATATATATATAAATTATTAAATTATGGAAACTATTGAACAACTATTGAAAGTTAGTTTGTCATTGAGTGAATTAAGGAGAATCGAATTTGTGATTGAAGTCAATCTCCATTCGAGATATAATATCATTAAGTAAACGGGAATTAGCGAATCGTCAATCGATTAACAAACAGTTTGGGCAGAAAGCTCAAAGTTTGCTGATCTTGAGACGTCGCCTGGAAAGCTAATTTCTCTGATAGACTTTAACGGTAACATTTGTCATTTTCTCATGGTCTAACTTAAGTGAAACGATTATGACCCATTAACTCCAGAGAGAGCACGAACGGAAACCCCATTTTTCATCCCTATATTGACTTTCAAGATTTATTACGAAAGAGACAGAAAATACTTGTATCATAAACTTTGCTGTTTTCTCCGGGATAATTTACACTAAAAATTTATATTTTTTATTATTAGGAAACTTATTATAATTAGAAATTTTATTTTCAACTAAAAATTAATTCAAATAATTTTAAATATATAATTCAAATAAAAAATATCCTTATTTTTAAAACTGGTACAAAAAAAGTATGAAAAACAAATGATATTAATCCAATTCTGTAATGTGTGTGTATATTTTTTTTGTTTGGAAATGTATGCAATGTAATCCAATTAGTCAGCTAATCTGCTTTTATTCGTAACATAATTCCCCGTAATGTGGTTTCATTATAACGATTTGCAGGCAATTGAATAAGCTAACAGCGGGGAACAACAAAAAAAAATTGAATGAAAAAGCTCGTATTCAATTACATTACCTTTATGTATATTTTTTTTATTGGGTGTTATTAAAAAGTGATAGGAGGTAAATTTAAACTTGGTTCATTCATAATTCACTTTAGCACATAATAAAAATCATTTGAATTTTACAACTTTATTATATTTGGATTATAATGTAACGACATTTGATATCTTTTGTTATTTGCTACAAGTGAAAGCATTATCTGGCTATATAATTAATATAAATGTTAATTTACACTTGTCAAGTACTTGTTTATTACTTAGTGTTAATTGTTACACATCACGCATATTGTATATTGTTTCATATTTGATAAAACAAATATTTTTACAAGTAGTCAATGAATATAATTCTTTAAGATTTAAATAAACGTTTATACAATGTATTTGTTTGAATACAAATAATTCTGCTAGTAGATAAGAAAGTAAGTAATTAAAAATAAATGTTTTTTAGTATATGAAATATAGACAATTTTATCTTGTATAAAATTTACTTGGTTAAAATCAAGTAGGTTAAATATCAAAGGATCTTACAATATAAGAACTATACAATTTTTTGTGTGTACGATTTACTTGGTTTTATACAAGTACTTTTGCAAGTAGGCAAGGGAGTAATTATATTTAAAAGGATATTAGTATATGAGATGTATAGATTTATACGAATTGCTTTGTTAACAACAAGTACTTTTGCAAGAAATCAAGAAAATATCTTATTATATAAAAACGGATACAAGATAAAATTGTCTCATATACAAATGACTAACAAATCGTTTGTTAATATAAATGTTAATTTATATTTGACAAGTACATATTTATCACTTAGTGTTAACGTAAAGTGCATGTACTTACATACTTGTATCTGTGTAAATGTATAACATTTACCTTGTTAACAACAACAAGTAATTTTGCAAGTAGCCAAGAAAGTATCTTATTACATAAAAACAAATACAAGATGAAATTGTCTCATTTACTAATGACACAATTTTATCTTATATACTATTTACTTGATAAACTACAAGTACTTCTTCAAGTAGGCAAGAAAGTAAGTTATTACATATGATAGGATCTTAGTGTCTGAGATGTAGACAATTTAATTATGTATACCAGGAGTCGACAAACCGTGTTAAATTTCTCCAAGTGTGGTAAAAGTAAATTCTTATGGACAAAATTCTATGTATTCATAAAAAATATTGGAATTTAGGCCCCATCATCATATAAACATTATAATTTCTTAAGAAAACCTACCTCCCTCTGTCATAATGGGGTAATGACGACGCAAATTCATATATTTTGGGGTAATAACTAAAAAAATGCCCGATCCTTATTTCATACGATTTACTTGCTTATTTAGTATAGTAGTCAGCTTTTTTAATATTTACATATAAAAGGAATTTAAATTATGATCAAAAACAAACAATTAATATCAGAACAACAATAAGCTAAAAACCGTGCACTATATGTATAAAAAAGCTTATCCCGTTCTTTTGTTCTCAATACTCTTTTTACGTGTGTGCTGTTGTTGTTGTTTCCTGGCTCAAAATGAAAATTCACAGAGTTGATTCCCTGGCTTCATATGGAAGAAACTCTTAAAGCCGTGCGGATATAGGAAGTGTGAGGGGTTTAATTAAATATAACATCCGTGCCACTTTTTCAAATTAGATAGACACTAGAGGACAGACAATTTTCTCTTTTGTTTTTCTTCCTGTCCACAACCCAAACGAGACAATAAAAAAACCACGTGAAAGAATTAAATTAATTAATTTTCAGGACTTCATTTCCAACGAAAGCAAACTAATTATTGTATTATTTATAGCTTAAAGAATTTAATTCAATTTAATTATTACAACTTTTTTTTGAGAATAATTGACTTAAAAAATAACCTTTTCTGTTTTTCATTTTTATTAATATCATTTCAATAAACTTTACTATCAATTATTTTTTTACTATTTATATATTTTAAAACTTTTGTCACTTAAATCACTTAAATTTTATTGAATTTCAGTAAAATTATGTTTTTTCTCAATTTTTATTATTTTTTGCAATTTTTTGCTAAAAAAACATAAAATAATTAAGGATAATAATTTGATATTTTCTTATATATTCTAAATTCTAATTAAATATTTAATAATTTTGTAACATATTCGTTTTTTTAGTAATGTAAGTTGTATAATGTTCTTTTTCTCTGCATAATTACTTTATTTCTACTTAGAGCAACCGAAAAGAAAACAAAGAGTTAGCAAGTTGCGAAAACTTTATTTACTCAAATCTTGGAAAGTTTCAGTTTTGCAAAAGTTTCCAGTTAAATCGGATAAGTTTTCATGAGATTTTCTTATTATAATTAAAAAAAACAAAAGAAATCATTACTCATAGATTTAATAAAAAAAAATAATAATCTTTATTAGTCACAATTGAAATAATAAAAGTTTTATATTTAAAAAATCAGCAAATTAAATAAAATTACCAAATTTATGATGAAAAAATAATGATTTAAAAGTCATATTCATTTATATGAAATAATTTATATCATATATATTTTTTTGTAATAAATTGAATTAAACAATTGATTTATTGTCGGGAGGTTCGGGTTTTTGTAACGTGGGTGGAAAAAGCGCCGTTAATTCGAAGAGCAAAGAATACGAGAGCCGTGACCGTGAGTTTTATAACTTAAATTTATTGTCATCGTTATGAAAAACGACGTAGTTACAATTGAAATATACCTTTTTAAAAAAAGGGTTTTCTGCATTAGCATGTACCGACGTTACATTCATGTTATCCACGAAATGGAACATCTTTACTGCCTCCGTGCACGAAACTGATACAAGGTTATAGCGGTAGAACAAAGGATAAATCAAAATTTACTATTTTCTCTTTGTTTCAACTTTATATTCGGATATAATGATTATTTATATAATGTAACATATTATTTATGAGAAAATAACATATATCTTTTATTTATAAACGTTTTTGAAACGTGTTCATTCTAATTCTACATTTTGTTCTAAAACTAATGCATTTTAAGTAAAAATAATAAAAAAAAAACTAAAACTCGCACGGCATCTATGAGACGCCCATCGATCCACTTTTAAAACTGGAAATGTGGGACAGCACCGACCTATGTACTTTCTTCATACTGATTTGCAAAAGCACATTACGCTATTTTCGAATAATATGTTGAAGGATTAACAGCAAAATATTTTTACTAATCTTTGTTTATAGATGTATTTTTCTGTATTATTTACACATTTTTTATAGGTACGAATTTGGACCATAAGAGAAGTTTTGTATACTTAAATATGTTATTAATTACTATAAAAAATCTCAGCTTAAAGTATTTAAATTCCTAATTTTTTGTATGTAGAATGCAAAAAGAAGAAATTTAAAATTCTATCATTAATCCTAGGTCGCATTTTACATTCAACACTGCATTCCCCTCTTTAATTGCGTTCTTTTAAATTAAAAAAGGGGCAGTATAAGTGGTGTCAAGGGATACTTGCCAAAACTAATTAGAAAGTAGAAGGAAATGCTAATATTTACACTTGACATTAACTCATTAGTTAAATTTGTATATAATTAATTATAATTATATAGTTTTATTTGTAATATAATAGTTATAATATATATAGTTATAAATAAAAAATCGTTTATTAGTAATGAAAATACGTAAAAAAAATAGAAACTGTTTATGTTTTGTAAATTATTAAAATTTTACTGTAAAAAATTTAAATAAATAAATTTACATTTTTTGCAATAAATTCCATTATTTAAACTCAAATGCATTCATTCTTAATGCAAAATTAGAAGATAATAATATTGGAAATTTTTTCATGAAATGTAAACTTATTTTTTTTTGCGTTAATTTTCTGCTGAAATACAGAGATTGTACACTCTTTCCAATTACTGATGTGTTTGTCCTATATTTTGTCAATATTAGCAATATTCATGTCAATATTCGTTTGATTTAATATTAATTCCCAAATATTTGTTACGCGCTGTTTGCTGCTAGTGATTGATTTTCCGATTTCATTTATGCTTTTGAAGCAAAAACAAAATACTTGAAACAAATGGAATTTGTTAATTATTATTAAATTCTTTGAATATAAAAATTAATTTTGGATAGAAATAAAGTACTAATTATATTTTGTTATTTATAGTGGGCCAAAAAAACAAAAGATACAAATCTGTGGAAATTTTCCTACATACAAAAAATGGATTTTTTTAAAATGCTTATATTTAAAATTTCTATACTATTACTTCAGTTTGCGCATTAATTATTATTCATTTTATTGTTACATTACAAAATTCAACGCATAATATAAATTAATTATAAATTATTGATCAACATTTTGAATTGTAATAAATTTATCAGAATAATTTGGATTTTGTAAACAAAATTTAGCGTCGAAATATTCAAGTAAATTATTTGTTAATTAATATATTTAATTCATCATATGCAGAACAAATAATCATTTATTTATTGTTTCATAGCAAAACGTATTAATATTTTAATAATTATTCATTTTCCAGAATAATTTTGCTTTTGTGAGAATCATTTATAATTATAATGTTAATTAATTTTTATTCCTTTTTTCTCAATAGCACATAATAAAAAAAAAGATAATTAATCTAATTGAAATTCAATTATATATCTAAAATTGTTAGTTTTTGGAGCATACGAATGAAGTTTTTTTATAGTTCTTACATAAACTTGATATAAACTCTTCAAAGCACTCAAACCAAAGGTTTAAAGGTCTTCATGTAGCCTTTTCTTATTAATTTATTTAATTTTTATTTTCCGTTTTTGTAGTGCAGCCATTTAATAAATGCTAGTATTAAAATTATATATTATTTTTTCTTTTTAATTGATATTAAAATTCTATACAATTTATTGTCTCATAATAAAAAATAAATGTGAAAAGCTTTATTGTATCTTTTCATTTTTTGTTTAGTTTTAAATTGTTATATCATTGCAAAAAATGATGTGTAAATTGTATACAAAATTAATTAAACTTAGAAATAGAGCAATACCACGCATATAGTACGCAATATCCCGGCCTATTTGAGGAAATGAAATAACAATGAAACGCACAAAAAAAGACTACAAAAAATGTACAAATTTTTATTTTGATAATGCTAAATTAGTTTGTTTTGAAATATTCAAACCGGACTATAGAGAATGAAAATAATTAATTAATCATACATTTCTAAAAATTATTTTAATTTTGGGATTAAATTCTCAATACATATGTTAATAATTTGACTTAATTACTCCCCCTTACAGTTTTTTGTGTGTTTCTGATATAAAATAATTAGTTTCCAGAAGTTAATTGCATCCAAACTGTTTTTTTATTATTTTTTTTATTATTTTACCAAAAGTTGAACTGTGAGAGATCATGCATATTTCATGTAATAATACCACATACACACATAGATACGTATTTGTTGTTTTTATGGAAATTGCTTTTTCGCCGGGATAATAAAAGGAAAACTTTTTCTTGCCACAGCAGAAAGCGACATTAAAAAATATATAATTTCCCACCACGGGAAAACTTGAGAGATGTTTATTATTGTTTCCACGGTACGTTCACTTATTATAATACAAATTTTTAATGCAAAACATATTTATGTTAGTTCCTTGCAAATAAGAATTAAATATATATAGAAGCGTTTCTCAACTTTTGCGGTTTATAAAAAATGACGTTTTGACGTAAGGTGACAGCTGTCATTTCGTGATGCATAGTTTGAGAATTGTTGGTGTAAAGGCTATAACTATGTTAGTTTCTCAACTTGTTTGCTGTGCTATGTTTCATTCATTTGTTTTAACCCTATTGTTTATAACAAAAAAATCACGTTTAGACGTAAGGTAACAGCTGTCATTTTGTGAGCCATTCGTTAAGAAGCGCTGATGTAAAACTTAGAACTGTGGAAATGCTTGTTTTCTCATATTTATTTCAATTTATATTTATTATATAAATATTTATGCTATAAAAATTATACGAAAAAAAAAGTTAATTTAAAATATTTTTTGCCAATAAATTTTAGAAAATATATTAATTCCACTTCCATTGTAAAATTTATAAATCATCAAAATATTTAAATTATGTATTTTTTCCTATTTAAAAAATAATTAAAGTTAGTTAATTTCTATTGTAATTGAAATAATCCTTGTAATTATATAATTTGGTGCATTTATTTGATACATTGAATATAGTTAAAAACTATAAGTTGAAGCAGTTTTCCAAGTAAATAAACATTTTACTGATTTTTTTAGAATTTAATAAAATTGTAGCAATTGTAGAAAACATTTCAGTATTTTAAAATGTCAAATGCATTCAACGATAATTGAAAAAAGCTTTCGTTTTATGTTGTTATTCTTTAGAGAATAAATATTTACAATTTATTTTAGGTTTAAACAAAACCGTTGATTCGAAAATGATTGACAAAATTTGAATAAAACTAGAACTTTTCTTTTTCGATATAAAAAATTTCATTGATATTACAGAAATATAGTGCGGATAATGGGATTTAAATTTTTTGAAACCGGATTATTTGAGCAACTAAATACAAAAAGATAAATATATTAGTTTCATTTTAAATGTTTAAACCGTACTGATCGAGGCTTTATGCATTGTTGATTTACAAAAAAATTTTAAATAAATATATTTTTTTACATTTTTTCTATATAAAAAGACCAAATTTTAATAAAAAAAAATATGAATAATTAATATTTTAAAGGTTACAAAGAAATTCAAGGTTAGTTGAATGAAATTGTGTTAAAAATTAGTGTATATCATTGTTGTAAAAGAGAATAATTTGTATCATCAAAAAGATCTAATAAAAAAAAACATATGAGCAGAAAATATTCCAAAAAGATACAAATAAATATTAATTTGTGTATAATTTTGTAGGAATTTAACAATTTTATACGCATTTTAAATAATATTTAACATTTTCATTTAATCCAATCTTTTCATATTTTCCAATGAAATAATTTTGATAAAATTGTGTTACTGAAATCTTACTGGTATTTTCTAGTTAAATTATTGGAAACAAAATTACTTTGTCTTAAATTTAGTTATTTTTGTTTTGAATAGAAAAGAACATAAATATTCTAATATTTTGATATAATAAAAATAAAAAATAAAATTTTGTAACGTTTCTTATTAGATATATTTATTCATCATAAAAATAGATAATTTTATATCATTTTTAGTATAAAAATATAATAAACATATAAAAAAAAAACTCTATTATTATAATAAATATTTTGAAGAAAAATTTCAAACTTAATTGTTTATATTTTTCTTCAATATGTTTTCAAGTTTTATAGAATATAAATAACTATTTCTGAATAAAATCTTATTCATATTACATGTTTCATTGCTTGCTTTTGTTGCTCTACTTAAAACTGTTTTTTTTTAATAAAATATTCATAAAAATGTAGGAAATAAGTGCAACAATAAAAAACACAATTGATCAAAACTAAAGTTTCGTTAACCTTACCGAACAAGTATTTACGTAATCAAAAGCAAAACCACAAACAGAACTTCGAACTTTTTCAAGTACCACTGGAAATTCCGATTCGTGCGTGCCGGAATACGCGTAACAACAAAACCGGACCGAACTGTTGTTTGCGTCTGGAAGAGGGAACGGCGTCCGACAGACTGCGCGGCTCCAGCGAGCGTCGCGACGCCGGAAAAAGGATTCAGGACCTTGGAGGATCGCGCGTCGTCCTCCAACAGCTAGTCGCATGCTCAAATAACAAACATACATTCAAACATATAGGACATATCGATGTCATCAATCACAAGACTAATTTAAAACAATCCCACACACATATTTCATAATCCCCCAAGGCCCATCGAAAACTTCAAATCCAATCAATTTCCAACCAATAACTCATATCAACCGATATGTTATTTTTGTAGTTTGTACAGCATATTCCACCATTTATTGTGACATTTCATGAATAATATAAAGCAACTCAATTGAGAATGTATATACCTCAGAATAGCATCAATATTTAAGTTATTTTTATCAGATATCTAGAAATACACCAATACTACTATGTTTGAAATCGGACTAATCGAGGATTTTTAAACCGTACAAAAATAAACAATTAGTCAATTTTATTGTATATTATTTTTAAAATTTATTTTGATTTTAATCAATGGAAATTTAATTTATTGTAAAATTTTCAATCCGCACTGTTCGAGGCCGCCCTATGCAAATCATTATGTGTATATATAAATAAAATTAAACTAATTCAACTTATTTAATTAGTTTATGTTTCTTCAACTTTATATAACACTTCAGTGACAGTCAGGTGTACCAACTTCTATTGTAGCTGTCAAATATTAACTATAATTTTTATTCTAATCTGGAATTTAACACTGTTTTCATAATATGATTAATATGACAAATAAATGACAGTCAAGTGTCACTTATCAACAAATGTCATTGTTGCTGTCATTAGTAGCATTTATCTTAGATTGAAAATGTAATAGCATTACAAACATATTAAACTCATATTTTTCATAAATAATAATTATTTTATCTTTTACCAGTTTGAAAATTCTAAATAATGAGTAATAAATTTCATAAAAGCCGCTAAAATAAATACAATATTTTTTATTGCTAGTTAAAACATAATTCATATTCTTCGAATCGAAAATAATTGTTTTGGTACTTTTTTGTTTTGCATTGAATTGTGGTATTAAAACTATTTTTAGTTATTCTTATTTATAAATTTGTATAATCAATATATTATATTTCTGTATATAACTGTGGATTTCATGAAATATGTCAAATTTCTAAACAAAGTAAGAAATTGAAACTAAATAATAAAGTAAAATATAATCATGAATTATTTGTGCTGAAATAAACTGAAACAAAAATAATTAATAAATAATTAATTTTTATTTCTAAATAAAACATATTTTGCTTCTTTTTGTGATTACTAATAAATATGTATATTTTTATAGTCTAAAATAATTTATAAAAAAATATTAAATTTCATTATTAAAATCGAATAAATTCTAATATTAATTATATTTCTAATAATTGATTTTAATAAATATAATAAAGAGTTCAAATTTATAACTTAACTTCATTTTTTTTGTTAACGTTAATATTTCTAACAATCCTGTTTTTTATGTAAATAAAAGAGGAACTAAATTATTATACTTTATAGTTGGAATTCTTCAAAGGGAACTAATTATGAATTCCATGTTTCATGTTTGTTTTAATTAAATATATTTATTTTACCATACAAATTAAATTTTACTTCGGACATGTTTTGCATATTGTTAAGATATCCTTGGTAACAGGAACATTTTATTTCCGGTTATTTTTGTTTTGTTTTCTTAATTACTATACATATTATTCCATCTACTATACTAAATTATCAAAAAAAGAAAATTTTACATCCAAAATTTGAATATATGTACATAATAATAACCTTTTACACATTTATTTATAAATTTTTATTGACCCTAATTTCAACAATACCTCTCATAGTGCGGATTTGATCAGTTAAGATTCTCTATAGTCCGGTTTGATAATTCTAAAATATTTTATTTTTACTTGAGTATAATAAAAAATTATTTCACAAATGATCGATATTTTCTTTCATACACTCAAATCTCTTTTTGTGCCGTTTATATTTTTCGAATATATTGTACCTCGATTAGTCCGGTTTAAAACAGTCCGGGATTTTGATGGAATCAATTACCCTTACTATTTGAGATGTTTGCTGTATTTCAATCATCATTAGAAAATTAAAAAATATTATTGTTAGTTACATTATTTATAGAATTTTGAAATATTTTTGAAGAAATCTAAAATATTGTTAATAAAACAATTTCAATTGATTATGGATTAAGAAATAATTGGTAATTATTAAGTAAATGTTAACTGTTTCATTAATTATTTTTACAATAAATTAGTTATAAAAATTACCTAAAAATTTAAAAAAAAACAATATAAAATAATTTATGACTGAAATAATCAAAACTTTAAATCATTAAAAATAAGAATAAAAATTTTAAATAAATTTTGTTTTTTTTACAGATTTCCATTACATTTGAAACAGGAATCGTTTCCTTTCTATAATAAAAACCCGTTTTGGTCTATAAATTGTATTTGGAAATATTAAACATACTTCATTTGAAATGAGATTATGCGATAAAACTTTAACAAAATATGCGAAATAAATTTATAGAATTTACGACACAGCTCAATTTCCGTGCTATTAATAGTAAATCTCTTGTTTCATATACTATATTATACATAAGCACAAAAAAATAGTAGTTTCAAAGTATCATAAAAGTGATGTATATTCCATAAATTTTATATATTTCAACTATGAATATATTTTATGTAAAATTTTGATTACAAATGAATTCTCAAATGTTCAATTTTTTTCTATATATCAAATATTTAATACAAGAACTTTCAGATCTTAAATGTATAATTTTCAATCTAATTACAAATTAGTCAAACCAATTAATTAGTAGAATATACAATGGTTTTAACATTTAACTTAAATTTGAAATATGCAGTATTTGTCTGTCTACGAATTAGCATATGTTCTTCAATTAATAACATAATTTTCCAAATGTTTATAATAATTAAATAATAAAAAAACATATGTAGCTCTATAAAGATCGGAAATTAAACTTTTCCTTAATTCAAAAAAGGAAAAAATAAAGAAGAAAATAAGAAACTTTTAGAGTTCCCTTATATTTAAAACTGACAATTCACGATAACATAAGCATAAGTATAATGACGACATCTACTGGTGTATTCTGAAAATACGTAGTTCAATTATAAGTTTTTTTTCATTTACCAGTTGAAATTGTACTGAAATAAAATGTTGAATCTGCGGTTTTCGAAAATTATCGTATGAAATAAAATGAAAGTATTAAATAACTTTTTCTTATTAATATTAAGTACAGAAATATTATATTGAAGAATCAGCACTTTATTCACATCGTTAAATAACCCTACTTTCAGAAAAATGGTCTTCTCAAGTTCGTCAAAAACTGCTGCTTCTCAAATATCAACCCTAGCACTTCAACGGTCTTAATACACCCTTTATTCCATACAGCTAAAATCAGCTAATAATCTTAACGTTCGTCCCCAAATACAATATCGTTTTATGTTTCCATCTTTGCACATCTTTTATTACACTCCTCACAATTTCCCATCAAAAACTTCACTCCATTCGTTTATGAAATGTTTACTATCGTATTATTTGCAAGAAACTTTATATGTTTGTTAAATATTTGATCATTTGCGATATTAAACTTCATATAAAATAAAAAAATTGTTATATGTTATTATTTGTTCTATTCCTACAAAAGTGATTATTTTATGAATTGGTTTTCGGAAAAAATTGGACAATTTTGATTTCTTCAAATATTATTACATTTTGTATTAAGCTCGTAGGAAAAGTGATATTTTTTTCCTATTTG
Source organism: Nicrophorus vespilloides (assembly GCF_001412225.1). Classification (NCBI taxonomy): domain Eukaryota; kingdom Metazoa; phylum Arthropoda; class Insecta; order Coleoptera; family Silphidae; genus Nicrophorus; species Nicrophorus vespilloides. Next base: position 27,612 of record NW_017099744.1, read on the forward strand.
ATGATCTAATTAATATGGGTGTATACGGAATTAAATAATTGATGAAGACAGCTTATTATAAAAGAATGGTAGATAACTCAAAATTGAGAGTATTATCATTAGAAAATGCATAAATTTGGATATTGGATGATCTAATTACCATTTGTTGTTATCGAGTAATTAAGCAAAAAGTGATTTAAAAATATCTCAAATAAATCATAATTTAACAATTTTTATATCTAAGATGTGCAATAATAGAGCACTTATGTAATTTTAAAATATATAAAAAGTTGCAATGTTTCCGAGTTAGCATGCATAATCTTAATTATCTCATTGTTTTTTAATTAAAATAATGATTATGTATTCTTTCTATAAAGACTATTTTTTTAAACAAGTAATTCTGATGCAATATTCAAAATAAACATGAGAAAAGATATTTACAAGCTTATTAAAAATTACAAAATAATTCAAATTCCTATCCAATGTTCAAAAATTAACTATGGAATTACAGAGATTATTGATAAAAAAAGCAGAATAAAGCAGCAAACAAATAATAAAGACGCGGGGGAGTGTTAAAATTTAATTGAGAACTTATTTTCGTGCGCGATTTTTGTCCGAAATGAAATGAAGGGTCGTGGAGACGTCACAGCGATTAAAAATTAATTAAATGTCTTCGTCGTGGAACTGCAGGTTTCTCCTGCAAGGACATCATATTATTTTTTTTCACTTTTTCTTCAGTACAATTTTATACGTTTTGCTCTCTTTCTCTCTATTTCCTTTTCCTATACCATTTTCTTCCCCCCTTTCACTGACAGTTTGGTTAAATGCACTGTCACCGGAAAAATTAATTAAAGTGAGTACTCTTTTGTAAATTTTATTTTCTCGTTTTTCATATCCATACAATTAAATTTGTCGGTTTTTGTTACATTCACCAGTAAAGTAATTTAAATACTGCAGCTTTGCAAAATATATTGGTGAAGTAAATAATTTGTCAATTAACGCGTAGTTTATATATTAAGTACGTGCAACTTGTCACGTTACTTGTATTAGTCATTAGTAATATTTAAAATGACTTAATTTTATGATAATACTTGGAAGAATTGAGCATAAAAGTGCGTACACGTTATACAATATTTGCAAAGTCAAATGTATCGCGTCTATCTCATTATTTTACACATACCTGAAATTTAATTTAAATACTACAGCGTTCAAGTATGTTATTTGTAAAGTAAATCACTTGTAAAGTACTTGTCAATTAACGCGTAATTTATATATTAAGTACGTGCAACTTGTCACGTCACTTGTATTAGCCATTAGTAATATGCAAAAAGTTCTAATTTTATGATAATACTTGAAAGAATAAAGAATATAGGTGCATACACACTATACAATATTTACCAAATCGAATATATCTTCACTTTCGAAATGTGTTGCAGTCACTAGTAATGTAATTTAAATACTACATGGATACTGCATTTTATTTGTAAATTAAATAATTTGTCCACTACTTGTCAATTAACGCGTAGTTTATATATTAAGTACGTGCAACTTGTCAGGTTACTTGTATTAGTCATTAGTAAAATTAAAAAAGTCCTAATTCTATCATATACTTGGAAGAATTGATCATGAAGGTGCGTACACGCTATACAATATTTGCAAAGTCAAATGTATCGCGTCTATCCCATTATTTTACAAACACCTGAAATTTAATTTAAATACACCAATATTTACCAAATCAAATATATCTCCACCTTCGAAATGTGTTGCAGTCACGAGTAATTATCTGCATGTTATTTGTAAATTAAATGATTTGTCCACTACTTGTCAATTATCACGTAGTTTTTGTAATATATACTTGCAAATTGCCACACTCCTGATTTGCATTAGTAATATGTAAACAGTTCTAATTATATGAAAATACTTGTAGGAATTTAATGTAAAGGTACGTACTCTCGATAAAAAAATTTCAAATATGAATATATCTTTCAAAATTCAAATATTAAAGTTATGATATATTTTTATCAATTGATTTTAGCGCAAATACATACTATGTAGAAGAATGTTGCTATGAATTTATTTATTAATAATACGCGCAAAGAAGTATATGAGAAAAAAAAATACTAACAAAGCCAAGTAAGTATTTTTGGCGGAAAATTCAAATTTAATAAGTTTTTTTTTTTAATTTATATAAATCTATTTATTAATTACACTGTAAAATAAATAAACTATAAATATCGATAACAAAAAAAATGATGTAAGTATTAAAAGAACACCTATATTTTAAACTGTAACTGATTTTTTTTTTCTCTGTATATATTTAACAAGCTCATATCTTGTACAGTATAATTGCGTCCTTTGGGAAACACATTTTGGGGTGGAATTAAATTAAACGTCTTAAATTTAAGACGCCCGCTTGGGAAATAATTATTATAATTAGAGTAAAACAAAAAAAAAGAAGCGAACATGTAATGAAATTAGCCCCAACTGGAGCACTTGCTGCCACACAGCCAAAACCGCAATTAAAAATTTGAAATCGAATCTTAATGTAATCTTATTTAATTTATATAAACAAAAATATACAAAAAAATATAATTAACAAAAATGTAATTAATTTGTACTTATAAATAAGCTTCAGTTTTCATGTCAATTACAAAAGAAATATGTAGTATAATTGAAATTATAATCAAGTTTTTTTAAGCTTAAAACAATAAACAAAAGTAGTTTTATTGAATCTAGAAATATTTTGAATTAATGCATAGTTTAGAAACTAATCAGTAATAATAAATTATATATGTTTAACAATGCAGTAGAGCTCTTAGTTAACGTACATAATACGTATACATATTTCTGTACGCTAAGTGGATATTCGTTAATCGGACGAAAAATTATCATATTCATGTATGAATTTACTATTTTTTAAAAAACACGTGTTTAGATCGACTGAACATGTTCCAATTATAAAAAAAACTTGTACGTAATATCGAACATATACTGATAGTTTGTACGTTAATTGAGCAATGACGTTTATATTTCAATTTCGTTTCAATCATGTTATTTAATTATTTAAAGTTTGTAGTATGCATTTCCAATAATTGTTATATTCTGATGAGCAATGCCAATAGCCAATTTGGAAACTGCAGATTATTGAACAAATTTGCGGTATCAAATCTATGAATAGATATTACAAACGGGGGCATTCAGAAGAAACGATATTTTATATAATTAACGAAGGGAGCTCTCGTTTCGGTTAATTGTTCACGAAGCAATTAAATCGGATACGGAGGACTATTCGAATGGTGGTTTCAATTCTGAATGGATTTACGGATGACCGCATGAAGTCGATTGTGGCTTTTCGATAGGGCCTACATCAAATATATCTATAATACATATATTTAATGATCGTATAATGCGTGGACATTCTGCATGATTAATGCTTTTGCCCTCCATGGAAAGGTCTCTTATCAATTGAAATTTTGCGATTGAAATAAATTATTTATTAATAGAAGAAACTCGGTTCTCGAACAAAAATAACAATATTATTTTAAATGAGAAAAAATGTTTTTGCTTAGTGTACATAATTTATGAACGAAATTGATAAAAGTTTACACTAACAATAAAAAAAAATAATTACGAAATATAATTTTTGTCCTTACATAGAACTAGTAGCTAACAATCATATTAGATTAAAGAAAGAATTATGAAATGTTATATAACTTATAATGACTAAAATGATTTCGCTTTTCGAACAAAATTTAGAATCTAAATATACAGTTTTACCTAATTATATTCAGTATTAAAATAATTAAATCCTTATTGGTTTATTTAATACATAAATTTATATCTATTTATTCATCTTTTATATTTGTAAATGCGCATCTATAAGCATCAATATAAAGACGCAGTGCAAGTACTTCAACAACTTAATATACTTGACAATTTACTTGGAAATTGTATATTGCTATAATAAGTTTATTAATTTAATATTTGAAAATAGATTTTTTTCAAAAACTACTTGTGAAATAATTTATGAACTTTTTCCCACGAATTCCACCATTTTACGTACTTGTATAACAATTTATTTATAAAGAATTATTTCAATAATTTTATTAATTTTCAAAAAACAAATAAAGTGGAAACTCAAAGGAATAAAATATATTTATTAAATAATTTACCAAAAATAATTATGCTCCATTTTCTATTTAAATTAGACTTCTTACAACAAAACTACAAATAATATTAAAAGCTAGAAAATTAACCGAATAAATTCTATAAAAAAACTGATTTATTTTAAAATTTAATTTTATTATTTAATTAGTTTATTGGTGAAATTTATAACCAAAATGTAGCAATTTTATTAATTTTAATAAATTTAATTATTTTATTTATTTATTTATTATTTATTCATGAACTAGAAAAAAACTTATTTTTATTCTGATTTAAATTAATAATATAATATTTTTACTAATGAATTGTAAAAATAAAACATGTTATTTTAAATTAGATTTTGGGTATAGGATAACATATTTTATATCCATTAAATGAGAAAATAATGACTCAGCAAGGACACATGATGTCATAATTACAACATGAAACCGTGCGTTCGCACTTTATTAAATATTAGATATGAAGTACATCAATAACCATATAGTATAGACGCACATTACAATATCGGAGATATGTTACAATAATCATGCTTCACTGAGACAGGAATGTATTGGTATCTATGGTATTCTGTTAGGACAGGTGGATTAGCTTTGTTCGAGTATGCCTGCACCTTTCGACGTGAGTTCGCGATTCATTTAATTAAAGCCGCCCTCCTCTCACGTGACATAACACGGCGTTATGCAATCAACCGCATCACAACCGGCGAGGACAGGCACGCAATTCACGCGCGTTTCGCAATTCGACAATGATAATTTAGATGGCGTAAATAAATCTGCATTCGGGTGGCAAAACGTGATCCATTTATTAAGTTGGCAATATTTGATTTTTATTACGCTCACAAATTCTGTATTCAATTCAATAATGCGGCTTAAATAAAATATTCACAACGTTGTACGCTTTTATAATTTAATTTAAAACTACGCATTTTATTTATCTAGTTAACCAATTTTTTGTTTTTTTTCTACATTTTTACATTAATATATTTGATTAAAAAACCAACAACTTTATGAAAAAAAAATACATTTTACATATTTTATCAGAAATATATACGAATAATATAACGAGTAATATTACCCGGCGCATCCACATTATCACAATTTAAAAATAAACCCTTCAATTGTCTATATATGAATGACCTACAAAGCTTACACTGCAAAGGCTCGCTTAGAACTAATATTTGACTTCTTAGTGACGCATACAATTTTGCATAAGCATTGAGGATATGGCGGATATATCCGCCGCAGGTCCATTAAGTGGAGTTTAAATTGATAATTAATATTTGGCAAGGGTTAAGCTATATATTAAGTAAAAACTCACCATTGAAAGATGTAGACAAGATTTAATTAAAAGAAACTCACCTGAAACAAAAAAAATACAATTATTAAAAATTATTAAAAAACAATGAATTAAATCTAAAAATTAATAAATTAAAGTTTCAAATGTTATATTAAAAAAAATGCTTCATTTTTAATATAAAGCTGAACAAAATTTAAATATATGTAGTTTTATATTAAAAATGAAATAATTTATAGCATTAATTACAAATCTTGGACAAAAAAAAACTTGATATGAAATATTTTGATAAATTTGATTCTGATGAATATGATTTTAATTATATAATTCATTAAATTAAAATTATTTATTTCATCGTAATTTTTTGAGCGCAACCGTTGTGTGAAAGGTGGCAAAAATGCACATCATGAAGTTGTCGAGGAAGCTTAGGTAATGAAGCATGGAGAATAGTATTAGTTAAACATTATTAGTTTAGTAGTTACATAGAGTTTTAGTTTAGAATTGTATTAAGCATAGAAGTGTAAGATGTAGTAAATAAATTCCATCTTAAAACGCCAACGATTTCTTCCTTCATCCGCACAACTTGGTCTATCGACCAAAACAATATTTTTTTATAAAATTTTAATAATTTATTAAAACATGATTAAATTATGGTGCATACACTCTGTACAATAATTCTTACAAATCTTCAAAATGAACAAAAAAAAACTTGATAAGATTTTCTAATAATACCGGCTGCTAATATAGTTAAATATCTGGATAGAAGATTGATCTGGAAGGATCATACCCAAGCAAAAATAGAACAACTCGAAATTAAGTTCAGGAAATTTTACTGGCCATTACGGGAAGACTCGCCATTACGGAATACATCAGATCTAATATTGCGTCCATACAAAGATTCCAGTCGAAGAGCCTAAGAAGGACCATTGGTGCTCCATAGTATATTACAAACAGGAGAATTCTTGAGGACCTTCAAATGGAAACAGTAGCCGATACTAAAATAGACTAGACAGACATCCAACCGTACTAGCTGTCGATCTTTTGGATAATCGCTAATGGGCAATGTCCAATCACTGTTCCAGCAGTGAATAAAAAGGACGATAAAAAAATAGATTTTCTACTATTTACTATATAAAATTACTGTTCAATTACAAAATAACTGTACAAAAATACCTAGAATAGTGCAGACAACAGAACTTTGGAAATAACATCGTATAAAAATAATCTGTACGAAAAGAGGCATGAATCTTTTGTGTACTAATTTTATAGAATGTATGTATTTTACTAAATAAAAACAATAGTTTCTTTTGGAATTCATAGTGAATCGCACTGATCGAAACCGTACTATGTGAGATGTACGAAACCGAAACCGTACTATGTTTTTTGATAGTAAAACTGTGGTACAATTATATTAAATTAAAAAAATTGGTTCTAAAACTTGTATCTACCCAAATACTATAATTAACCTACGTTGCTTAACTGTTTTTTAATTTAATAAAAATAACTGTAAACAGCTTGAACATTTATTGCCCTTTAAAATTCTAAAATTTATTTGTAAAAACGCTTCCAGAAAATTGTACTAATACTTCTGAAAGCCATTTGTATAAGTAATAACACATTTATCACAAGCCACGCAACACACAATATTTTCACCTGTCAAAAATATTTATACACATTCCATTTGCACACTTTCGCTGCCGTTAACAATTCAAGCAATTCGAATATTAAACTTACGTTATGTAGAGAAATCATGCTTTTCATGCACATTTTATTACAAAAAAAATACATTGTGTGTATATGTTTGTGTACGTTTGCGGCGTCGAAGAAAATTTTAATTAAAAGTTTGAAATCTTTGCCGCTCCGGCTCGAAAATTCCCGCAATTGAAATACGCGAATGAATGAATTGCGCACATTATTCGGTTAATTATGTTTGACATTAATTAAAGTCTTGTGCGGTGAAAGGCCGTGTATTTTTCTGCTGCCTCGGAATGCGACAACAGGGGAGCTAATCTAAAAATAATAATTACGTAACCCGAGGGTTGAGGGGGAAGAAGTCAGGCGTAGGCAGAGTGTCGGCATTCTGTCACTTCTTTTTCAAATGCATTTCAATTTGCGAGCCGCGACTCCAAAGGAATTCATTTATATTTTCATTGTTGCATTTGGTCTTTTTTTATGCGAGTACTAAATGTGTTTTCCTCAGTGGAAAATGAGAAAAACGTTCATTATTTTATTTATGCATTGTGTTATGAGAATTCAGATTCTACAAATTAAACCATTTAAACGATGACAATTTTATTTTTTTGTGTGCTTAAAATTAATGGATTTTTTTTATTACTTTAATAATTAATTAGAAAAAAAAGATACAAATTTATGTAAATACGAATTCCTCAACTTAATACGTTTAGAGAATGTGATTTGTTATTTCATTATCTTATTGGTATAGATTTTTGTTTCATTAATCAATAGATTTAATATACCGCACTGTTTGAAACAGAACTAATTGACGACTCTAAAACTGCATAAACTGTATAGGGGTTACAGAAAATACCTTGCATAGTGCGGGTAATCGGTTCCGTCAATAATCCGCCCTGTTTGATCATGACTAATTGAGGGGTCTAAAACCGTGTAAACTGTGGAGAGTAAAAATAACGTTTAAATTTATATTTGTTTCTTGCCTTTTTATAGATTTATGTTATATAAGATATAAATTTATGATAAGAGCAATTAACGTACATAAAAAATTAGTTTTGCTGTACGTTAACCGAACATTAAATTTCCACATAAATAGAAAGAATTACGATGATTTTGGTATGCGTGTATCTCTTGTATTTTACTAATGTAGTCGATGTTCATATGAACGTACACTTTGTATCAAAAATTGTTTAATCGTCTCTTTAAACAAATATCTTATATTTGAGCGCAACAGTGGTTGTGAAAGAACAGTATTAGAATGATATTAAGTAGAATACTCGTAAGTTACCATGGAGAAGAATAATAGTAAGTAACATAGTTAATGTTAGATGTTAGTAGTAATAAATGCCATCTTGAATCCACTAAACGATTTCTTTTATTCACCCACGCAACTTGATTCTTCGTCAAAACCAAATTATTAATCTGACATGAACAGATGTTAAATACATAATAAACTCATCAGATTATAATTATTGTACGTTTATACGAATATTAGTCCGTTAGATCTATCATAATTATAACTTTATGTACGTATTGTCGAACGCATGTTATAAATATATACATTAAGTGAGTAATAAAATAATATAAATTTATTTAAAGAGGCAGTTTATAAGTTTAAACTATGTAAAATTCTATATTCATACTCTTTTTGTAACTTTTAGTGCTGTTGGTTAATTAATTTGTATTCTAATTTAAATAATAAATTAAAAATTCATAGAAAAAATCTAAAATTTACGTATATTAATCGAACATCCCATTTGAATACAATCATTTATTCTTTTGGATCGCACTAAAGTACGTTAGTGCGAACAAATGGACACTGAGTGTTGAATTATGGAATTAAATGTTTATATTTGCAAACATATTTTGTTGTATAATATAAATAAATAATTTTGAGATAATTTCATAACAATACAGTTGGAAATAAAAGTACTATTTTTGTAGTTGTTATGATTATATAAATACGTTAAATATAATTTTAACAAAAAATGTTAAGCTTTAAAAAGTATACAAAATATTTCATCAATTTCTGTACAGAATCGACTACATTCACAATTGTACTATATTTCAATTCAGTATTGAAATATATTCAAAAATACTGAAGACAAATGCTGGATTCAATATATTCTATATGTGAAAACACTTTTTTTTTTCATTCAATAACATTTTAATAAAAAAAAGGAAATTTAATAAAATAACAAATGTGGGTTCAACCCCCAAAGTATCCTTGATGCGTAAGTTGAAGGTTTCCGGATGATCCCAAATCTAACTTATGGTCCAACTCAACGACACCAGCTTCCTCCATTGATTTCTCGTTGTTTTCCACTTCACATTTTATATTTCATCACAAAATACTCATATTTTCTTTAGTAAATTACCTTTCAACATGAATTATTTATACGATTAACAAAAATAATTTAACAAGAAATATTTTTGTCTTATTAAATTTATAAATTAGTTCCTTATTTTATTATTATTTATGTAATAATAACATCATATTTACAATAAATGAAAATTTTTGCTTACAATAAAAACCACGCATAGTCCGGCTTTGATCAGACCACTTTCGTTATAATCCAGTTTGAAAATTTAAAAATAAACTAAATTTTAATTGTACAAAATAGAAATAAATTAGTTTACAAAATTATATTCATAGATATTTATTTCCCTTTTATATTTTTTTATGCAGATTTGATGACCTCAATTAGTCCGGTTTTAAACAGTCCGAGATATATACAGCATTGATTTCCTTCGCTATGCGAGATATACAAAAATTGCACTTTATTAACCCGTAACTGCTCTTATCCGGTCAATTTGACCTTTTCATTTTTTAAATCTAAATTTTTTGGTAAACTTAATAGTCAGCATAGTAGCAGTCACTGTTTAAGTTGTGAAGTTATGTAAAAGCATAAGTTTTCTTTGATTATTTAAGAAATGTATTAATGTTTGAATACTACAAGTTTTTTTTCTTCACGAGTTATTTCATTTTGTTGTATAATTAAGAAGAAAAAAAACTACTATTTATAAAATATAAATGTACATTGGTATTAATAATGGATTACGTAAATTATGATGATGCGAATTGCATGTTTACTGTTCACTTTTCGTGCATTGCCTGCATATATCCCCCCATTTGGAAAGCACAACAGCGTTTTCCGAATATAGAAGCAAACTTTCATACATATATCTTCCAATGATTTCCTTCAGGAATTGGCCGAACGTTAGTTTATATCGTTAGGAGGAGCCTTGTTTTCTGAATTAATATTGCCTAGGTGGATACAATGCTGCACATCACTGCATTGCACACAACGCACACGACATTACGTGAACCAGTTTCCACTTTTAATTTGATTAGTACATTTCGAAAATTGGAATGTATTATTTATATTATTTTCCAAATCCAAATATAAATTAATACGACCCGATTTCCAAATTCCATTCATTACGTAAATTAATTTCACCATTAAATGCAGAACGGGTCAGCCAAATGTGATGGTATATAATTAATTAACAAAAATAAATTCATGATTGACAAATGATTTGCATTTACTCCCATCGGTCAAATTTGTATGTATTTACAAAATGTTGATGTTAAATTATTTTCTATTGATTTGCTAATTAATATTCATGCAGTTTAATTAGTGAAAATATAAATATACTTGTTCATATTATTGGCAGACGTAACCGAAATTTATGAAACGATTTTTAGAAAAGAATATTTTAATATATATCCAATTTTAAGTCAATTTTTCTATGTAAAAAGCATCTTATGAGCAAAATATAGTAGTAAATATTATGAAGGTTATTTTTTTATTACATGACGAATATAAACAAATTATTTAAAGAAATATTAACTGAGACAAAGTTTATTTGTTTTTTTTTTCTCACTAATAAAACAAATAATATTATATTATATTCTTTAGTAAAAAGTAAACAAAAAAGAAATATAATATTCTGTTACAGTTTTTTTTCTACAAAGATTAATTTTTATTTATTTAATTTTCTTTCATAAACCAAAGACTTTATGATAAATAGAAATAATTAACGGTAATAATTAATAAATTTACATTTTTAGGACAATTTTTTAGATAATATTTTTATTATATAATTAATTATTTTTTCCATTAAATGTAATAAGTATTGGAAAAGAAAATTTCCTATTACAACTTTTTAATGATACAAATCAATATTGTCAAGTAGGACTAAAAAATAAATATTTTGTAATTATAACTATAATCTAAATGTGATTAAGTAATAAATTTGAAATTAATGTTAGATAAACGAAGAAAATTATAAAATATTCAAGGTAATTAAGAAAGAATTTCTTTCACTAAACATAAACTCATTCATTTTTTTTCTTTAAAAAATTAATTAAATATTTTAAAAGTATTTCCCTCCAATTTTAAAAATCTAAAAATATTTATGGAATTTTATCACCAGCCTGCAATTACGTCGTTAATATAAAAATTAATAGCCTTAAATACATTTTATTCTTTTAAAATTTCAAATATTTTTAATCTTAATTTTTCTAATAATATTTCATTTATTAAAAATTTGTAAACACAATAATTTTGAAAAATTGATATTAAATATTAAAAGTATTAAAAAAATTGTTATAAACAATAAAGTTACTATAATAAATCATTAGAAGTATTATGATTTAAACAAAATTATAATGAATGTGTTAAATCTTACTTATTTTGTATCTAATTACATAATATTACTAAAAACGTAGTTGTTTCAATAAATTTAGAAGACATTTATGTACAATGGAAATAAAATTGAAAAAGTAAAGTAATTATTTTTAATTATTAAAGAAATTATTTTATGGACAAAAAAATATAATAACTGTAATGAATGAGACAAAACTTACTTATTTTGTATCTAATTATATAATATTACAATAAACATAGTTATTTCAACAAATTGAAAATTTCAAAAGATTTAGAATTTATGTAAAATGTAAATACAATTGAAAAAGTAAAGTAATTATTTTTAATTATTGAAGAAATTATTTACCATATAAAATATATTAACACAAATACCCATAAAGCAACTATAAAATTAATGACTTTAATTATGTGTTTCAATTAATTTTAATGAAATTAAATTGAGAACTTCATGTTTATATACATTTTAATAAATTATTGTTATACACAATTTTCTGAATTAAATCCAAATTAAATTTAATTAATTAAATTAAATGTAACTGAAAATGAAAAATAAAAATAATTTTAATGATTCACAACTTATTATTGTTGTATTATTGTTATTACAATATTTTATTTCTAAAATATTCATGTATCAATTTACAACTAAGTATAAAAATGTATGAAGTAGTTAATACATATATTCAAATCACGAGATTTACCTAAAATAACGAACGTGGAATGTCGTAAATAAATTTATTACTATCCAAATGTTAGGAGAAGAAAAAATTGCTTTGCATTTATATACGCATTTCTTCATATCAGATGACTTTATTTTAATATCGCCGTAGATGTTTCAGTCCTCAGGTGAATGGAGATGAAAGTTAGTAGGCGTTTTGCACAAGATGAGTATGAAGGTGGGAAATAAACCGCGCGGCAAATTTCCATAATATCGAGATTATCTTTTATTTTTCTTTTATGTAAGGGTATGAATAAAGCTGAGCAAACGCTTTTATTACATTATTTCAGATGTTTTTTAAGTTATTTTTATATATATATATATAAAAATATATTTCTTTGTTTAAAAATACCAAAAATGAAGTGATCTAATTTTACAAAACGTCAGTCAGTATGAATAAGGTACATATGAATGATTGCTATTGTACTCACTAGTGTCTCACAGTCGCTGCGCGAGTAACGAAGGTTTAAACTATATTACAAAAAAAGGTAAATAGGAATTATATAGTATCTTTAATAAGAAAAGATATGATTACGGCTTGTCCACATGTTTTATTTTAGATATTTGCTAGTGTAGTAATATTATGTATGAGAAAGCTTAATGTCGTGGAAATTTGCTGCTGTTTGCGAACGCGAAAATCAATCCAGCTTCTTGAGCTTGAGGAAATTATGACAAAGTACCAGAGTTTCTTCGTGGCTTGCTTTATTTATTACCATATGAAGTTCCAAAATAAATTTTCCGCAAAAATTGTCTTGACGCGAATAAATAAGAATATGAGACAGGAAAAAAAAGATGCGGTATGAAATTCTAACGTGTTTTGCTGAAAATTATGTTTCATCTTCTTTATTTATTATTTATTTAGATATTTATTAAAAATTATGTGTAGAAATATGAAAAAAATATATAATAATTATATTGAAAGATGTTGTAAAAAAAGTAAATTAAAGAAACTTAGTTAAAATTTGAAAAAATGTTAATAAAGGTACGTTCATACTGAATTTAATTGTTCACTTTTTACAATATTTTCTGAAATAACATTCC